>NC_052050.1:0-300000 GCF_903992535.2 Arvicola amphibius
TTCGAGTCCCGGCGACCCCCATTGCTCTTCCCGAGGTCCTGAGTTCGAGTCCCGGCAACCCCACGGTGGCTCACAGCCATCTATAACGGGGTCCGGCGCCCTCTTCTGGCCTGCGGGCACACACACAGACAGGATTTTGTATCCATAATAAGTAAATTAATATTTTTTTTTAAAAAGTGAAGCAATCGCGCTGAACAGCTCCGATCTAGCATCTGAGTTTTACCCTTCCCGGTACCGCGGCGGCCGAGCGCGGCGCTGCGCGGTTCCCGTGACAACCGCTCGGCGTCTCCTGACATCGTCTCTTCCCTTCATGCAGAAACAACGTGGAGGCGAGGTCTCTGCAACTGTGCAGCCGCGAGGGCGATTTCCGCATCGTCTGGGGGTTCACGGACGAGGGCTGCATTTCCTCTCTGTTTCCGCTGCAGGCCTGGGAAAAGGATGCGTATATTTATTTTAAGGATGTCTATATATTCTATTGTGGCCGGTCGGGCATAGGGCTTGGCAGACACTCGGCAGCTGTACCCTCCGCCCTCGTTGAACTTTCATTTTCCGAGGTATTGTCCCAACTCGCCCAGGGTGGTCTCGAACTCCCGCTGCAGCCGCGACCTCGGCCCCCCTCCTGCCCTGGGCGGAAACCTCAGGAAATGAGAAAACCGTGGAGGACAGCGCGAGGTCACCGGGGAACAGACGCCCCGCGGACGGACGCCGAACTACATTTCCCAAGGACCTTGCGGCACAGACAGGAAGTGATCACGGCCCGCACAGGAAGTGCCCTGTCTTTTCCACCGTGTTGGTAGTTTCCCGAGAAACAGGAAGGGACTGCGGCACGGACAGGAAGTGCCCTGTCTTGGCCGCCATGTTTGTAGTTTCCCTGGGTACGGGAAGTTGTAGTTTCCCGAGAAACAGGAAGGGACTGCGGCACGGACAGGAAGTGCCCTGTCTTGGCCGCCATGTTTGTAGTTTCCCCGGGTACGGGAAGTGGTCACGGCCCGCACAGGAAGTGCCCGTTCTGGGCCGCCATGTTTGTAGTTCTCCAGGAACAGGAAGTGACTAGACCTTGGGGAAGAGCAGGCAGCGCGCTGAACCTCCAGCCCCCAGGACTTTTTTTTGAAGTACGCACAGGCACCCAGGACACTTTTCCCACTGTCGGCTTTCTGGAAATTGACGGTTTTAGTCCCAGTGACTCGGTTTCCCTCCTCTTCCATGTGCAGGCTGGAGATGTCGCAACGGGAACCGTGGAGATCCGCCCGCCTCTGCCTCCCGAGGGCCGGGATCCAAGGCGGGCGCCACCGCCGCCGCCCGGCTCCCCGACTCTCTGGGATCCTCGCTCTGGAACCTCTAACCTGGTGACCCCGAGGTTCCGCCAGGGAGTCTGGGGCACAGACGAGCATGGCCCAGCCCAGCCGCCCGCCCGCCCGCCCTCACACCGGGAAGGACAAGGTCAGACAATGCGTCCTCTTGGGGCCTGAGCCCGGCACTGTGCACTAGGGACCAGACAGCAGCGGAGACGTCTCCCCAGGTATCATCATCTCCACCCCCGCAGAGACGAATCTCATCACCAGTCCCCACCGAGAGTGCGGATCCAGCTGCACAGACGCCAGGACGGAAGGTCAGCGGCGCGTGGGACTCGGAACCGGTTATCTCTTTATTTTATTTTTTATTTTTTATATATTTTTTTTTTTTTTGGTTTTTCGAGACAGGGTTTCTCTGCAGCTTTAGAGCCTGTCCTGGTGCTAGCTCTTGTAGACCAGGCTGGTCTCAAACTCACAGAGATCCTATTTTTTTTTTTAGAAAAGTTGTTTGCATTAACAAAACGACATCTGCCGATGTGGGCTGAGAAACCACACGCTGGGCTCCAAGAAAAGTTCCCCTGAGACACTGTCCTGGCGCTGCCAGCTCATAGGCGAGAGACAGCCACCAAAGTCAGGGGCTCAGGAACAGTACAAAAAAATCACAAGCGTACGTTCACTGCTTTTTCTCACTAGGTTTGAAACGTCATAGCCAATCCTACAAAACGAGGAAGCGTCACATAAGAAGTGCTAACCCTGTAGCAAATACAACTTGTAAAGGCCCCATACGTTTTTATATCCGTAAACATTAACCGGGGCTTGGTCTATGGGATCCTGGGCCCCTCACGTCTGAGGCCTCCGATGCTCGGGTCGGGTTGGGCGCAGCAGGGCGTGGGTGAACAGTCGTCTCTAAGGAACTGGGGCTCCCGGTATCCCCATCACCTGGCAAGCTCTGCTCAAAAGGCATCGGTAGGTCCAGGCGTACCTGGTGGCAGAGAAGGTCACAGGACTGGGTCAGGACGCATCCCCTCGATCCCACGGCCATCTGTGTCCAGGCTGGCCCTCGCAAGCCGACCCCATCTGGAACGTGGAGGAGCGGCCCACACGGGGATCAGGGAGGGCAGGGTCGGGTGGTTCTCACGTGGGCTGACGTGCGTGAGGATGCCATCGAATCCCTCTACCAGGAGCTTGAAGGTGGGCCTCCGGGAAGGCACCGCACGCCAACAGTCCCGCATGACCACATACCTGTGGCAAACCTGGCTGTGGTTTCTCGGCCCGTTGTCCATCCCTGCCTCACCCAAGGCTGCCAGCCTCCCGCCAGGAGCCCCGGTAGGAAACCAGCCACTCCCAGGGACTAGTCAGAGGAGTGAGTAAGGAACGCTTTGCTCACAAGTCGTGTGGGCAGTCGGCAGGCTTGTGCATGCGGTAGCCGGCTTTCAACAGCTTGAAAAGCTCTTCCGCTGGGATGCCGGGGTATGGGGAGCCCCCCAGGGTAAAGATCTCCCAGAGCAGGACTCCAAAGGACCACCTGTCGGGGAGCGAGGGCAGAGGCCTGTTACTCCCGGTCAGTTACGGCAACAGTTCTACAGCAGGACAGGGCACCCACGGGCAAGGCGGGGTGTGCAGAGGAGAGGCAGGCACGGCAGGGCTGTGCCGTGGGCTCCGATGAGGACACAGAACACAGCCTGGGAGGGCCGGGGCCCTAAAGGCGGCGACAGGCGTGACTGGGGTCTTGCTATCCCCATCCTGTGTTAGGACACATACACATCACTCTGGTGGGTGTAGACTCCGTCCAACAGGGACTCTGGTGCCATCCACTTCACGGGGAGCCGGCCCTAGGCAGAGGGAGAGGTGTTGGCCATCAGGGGTCCCCCGGCGGAGCGCCGCACCCCCACCACCCCGGAACGGGGCTCACGTGCGTGATCTTCTTGTAGTATCCCAGACGGTGCACATCACGGGCCAGGCCAAAATCTGCAATCTTTATCACGTTGTCCTCAGTCACCAACACGTTTCTGGCAGCCAAGTCTCTGTGAACGCACTGAGGAGGCGTGAAAGGAACCTGGCTACGCTGACACCTTCCTCGCCTAAGCAGGCTGGACACCCACTCTTCCACGCTGACAGACCCTACCCGGCCTGGGCCCCAGCTCTGCTCACCTTCCGAGAAGCCAGGTGCTCCATACCTCGGGCCACCTGACAGGCACAGGACACGAGATCTTTGCGGGTGAGCTGTTCTTCTGGCAGCCTGGAGGCACCATAGCATTCCGCGCTGAGCGGCCTTTGTGCCCGCAGGAAGTCCCGGAGGTTGCCCTTGGCTGCGTACTCCATCAGCACATACAATGGCCCTGGAAGCACAGGCCCCTCAGAGATGGTGTGCGACTCGGGGGGTCCCGATCTCATAATCGTCCCCCCACCCGCTGTCCTTACCGCCCTGTGTGCAGGCCCCCAGCAGGTTGATAATGTTCTCGTGCCGGCCAATAACTTTCATCATCTCCATCTCAGACACCAGGTCCGACAAGTCCTGGCCGTTGGCATCATCTGTGTTGACAGTGGGAAAGTCACCGGGTGGCCCTGCCGCCCCCACGGGCCCTGGGTTACTTCTCTCCCTCCTCACCTTTCAGCATTTTCACAGCCACGGTGACGGGCTTGGCAGTGTTGTCCAGGTGAAGGCCAACAGCCTCTGCCTTAAAAACCTGGCCAAAGCAGCCTTCTCCTAGAGAATGACCAAGTGTCAGCCTGTCCGAAGAAGCAGAGGCCGTGAGTATGTGGCCAGGACCCCCAGCCCTCATGGCCCTGTGCCACTGCATCCATAGCTGGCAATGGGCTTTTAAAAATATTTATTTATTATGTATACAATATTCTGTCTGTGTGTATGCCTGCAGGCCAGAAGAGGGCGCCAGACCCCATTACAGATGGCTGTGAGCCACCATGTGCTTGCCGGGACTTGAACTCAGGACCTCGGGAAGAGCAGGCCGTGCTCTTAACCACTGAGCCGTCTCCCCAGCCCCCGGCAATGCGCTTCTGCTCATGAAGACAGAGTAACCCGAGTCTCACCCTGGACCCCACCTCGGGAGTATTTCACCCCACCTGCCACAGGCCCCTGCCTGGTAGCCATCTAGCCCCCAGCCACAGACCCTCTCCAGGTCTACGCAACGCCCCACCAGCACTGACCGAGTTCTCGATATTTCCCACTTGGGGTCGGCTGGCGGCGGACGCTCAGAAACACTGGCCATGACGGTAGATTCTCTTGAAATTGGGTGGACGATGCGGACCCAGGGTAGACCAGAGTTCACGGAGGTCACCTGCTTGGATCATCGGGGACAGGTTGGAGCCAGACAACGCATGCTGGGCATCGGGAAAGGGTTGAGGTCGTGTAATGCCCAGGAGTGGCAAGGTCGAGTCTGCGTGCGGCAGTGCGTAGGGCCAAGAAGAGGGGTGCTCCAACCGTGGGGACTGAAGACTCAAAGTTGTTTGGAGTCGCGTGGGATCCGTGGGGAGGATAGGAACAGGGAAGGGTCAGCTTGTCTGACGGCAGAGCAGTGAGTGCTAAGCCGGCCTCAGGCACTGCTGGGACTTTAGGAGGAACAGAGAGATCAAAACTCGGTATCTAATTCCAGTTACCTCTTGCTCGGGTGGGAAGCGAATGTCATTGTCCACACAGGGAGACCCCAGGTTCTTTCCTGAGACTCCACGCAGGTAGCAGAGCGTCCCAACCGATGCCGTCAAGATGAAGATGGAGAAGCCCACCCAGGAGCTGATGCGGCCTGCAGACCACTTGCCAGCTGCACTGCCCTCGGCCAGCTCTCTCTCAGCTGCAAAGACATAAATGTTGGGGCCTCATCCAGCCTTGCGGGGCTTCCCATCGGCTCGGCCTGAGCTCTCGGTACCTGTTGGGGAGCAAAGCTACTGGGATACGCAGAGTTTGGTGACCTACGTCCCCAACTCACATGGGTAGAGGAAAACATCTGTGAGTCGGCAGCTCTGGGCAGCTTTGTTATGTTCTGAGCCAGCACCACAAAAGGACAAATGTAGAACCACCACTACCAGCAGCAGCAGCAGCAGAAGCAGACCGTGACCTTGCATGACGTATTCGATATCATATGATGACGTGTTCAGTATCCCGTGTGGGATATTTTTGAACGCAGTGACCTTGCATGACGTGTTTGGTATCCCGTGTGGGATATTTTAGAACGCCGTGACCTCGGATGACATGCGGGTCGACTTCACGTGGGAGGAATGGAGTCTGCTGGATCCGTCCCAGAGGAGTCTCTACAAGGAGGTGATGCTGGAGACCTACAGGAACCTCAGCGCCGTCGGTTCGGCGGAATGGCCTTTCCTGTTTCAAATCAGGGGGCAGCCGCTCGGCGGTCCATGGTGCTTTCTGTAACACGATTGAGAGAGAGGGATGGGGTGAATAAATCGGGCACCGTTCTAAGGTTTGCTTCAATTTTTTTTTACAATTTTTAATATATAACATCAAACGGTAGCTAATTTTATTTTACAATTTTTAATATGTAACATGTTTTCCTGTTTTTTTAAATTTTTAATATATTTTTAACATCAAACGGTAGCTAAAATTTTTTGAATTTTTAATATGTAACATACATTTTTCTGGTTTTTTTCTGGCACTATATTTTAGGATACCATTGGGAACACCAGGATATTGATGAATCTTGTCGAAGTCCTAGGCGACATGAAAGGTAATTTCCATGTGTAAACATACAAATATATATCTGAAGAATTGTGATGCATCTTTTTTGTTTCCAACAAAAGCGGCCGTGTAAATAATGAGCACGGGGATCAGGGAGGAGGGAGGAGAGCACGGGGATCAGGGAGGAGGGAGGGGAGCACGGGGATCGGGGAGGAGGGAGGAGGGAGGGGAGCACGGGGATCAGGGAGGAGGGAGGGGAACACGGGGATCAGGGAGGAGGGAGGAGGGAGGGGAGCACGGGGATCAGACAGACTGATGTACTTAAGCAATCTGTGGGATGGTTGGGAAAGAAATTTGTGTCTTTGCAAGATACAAATATCTGTGCTGAGATTGGAATTGAACCACTTTTTTGAATTAATGATTAGGCTTATAACAATTCGTTACATGAAATCTGTTGGGCAACGCCTATGTTCAATCTTTCAATGATCACTTACATAATGATATAGGACTTTTGCTAAATAAATCATTTCCTGACTCAGATGCCTTTAACATTGGACAAATTTTTTGGCGACAAATTTACAGGATTAGGTGCTAGGGGGTTCTTACAACCTTATACTTTTATTTTGGATTATGAGTTTTATATTCGACAACTCCTTATACTTTTATTTTGGATTGAGTTTAATATTAAACAACACACAAAATATGTACATACTTTATGGTTAGAGCTCCTTTTGACTTGAAATAAAAATAACATAGGAAACTGGAGACACAGAACTGGCTAAGAGTGCAGGCTCCTCGTGGGACAGGTGAGATGAACTTGGGAAACAGTTGCTTGGCAAATCAAGCATAGATGAAAACAAACTTATCTCAAATGTTCTGTCAGAATGTGGACCCTGGATAAAAGATTGGACTTTGAGCTTATTTATTCATACCCTACCAGTTATAAAGAACTGTTTTGCTTCTGTATACTTTTTGCCTTGTTTTTATGTACTTGTTTTCATTTTCATTACTGTTATTAATTGAGGTATTGTTTATTGCAAGGAGCGAAGAGTTTCTAATGACCATGTACATGAGTAAAGGGGGGTTTCAGATTTGTGTTAATGCTTTTTACTAACCTGAACACTAAGCCATACCATAAACTCGAACATGAATGATCCCTAAATCCTCATGTGAATATAAACCATAACCTGAACCCTAAAATGTACTTCAAATCAGAAACACAAGACAAAAACCTGAATACTAACCAAAACATGATCCCTAACCGGAACCCTAAACCTTACCCCAAAACCAAACCCTACCCTAACAGAAAACTTAACCCAAACTCGGATCCCTAAAGAAACACTAACAAACCCACTTCCAGAACCTTGACATGATCCGTGAAAGCAAACCCCTAAACCAGTATCTGAACCCAAACACAAACCATAAACCATACCTTAAATGGAACCCGAACACAAACATGAACACTAAACAAACGTGAACCCCCTAACTCTAACCAAACTCTAAATCAAACCCGAAGACAAACACATACCATAAGCAAAACCAAAACACTAACAAAAACAAGAACTCTAACCATAACACATCTTAATCCGAACCTGTACTCCACCAAATTAAGAAACACAAAAGGACAATTTTCTGGTTAGGTAACATATACCAAAATTAAATCAACAGGTGAAAAATTTAAAGACATATAAACTCCAAGGATATAGAAGCTGTCATAGAAACCCTCACAAACAGAAATATCACAGGAGCAAATAGTTTTATAGTTACTCTGATACCAAAACCACAAAGACTCAAACAAGAAAGAATTACAAACTGATCGTACTTATGAACATGGATGCAACAATACTCCAGAAAATGCCTGCAAACCAAATCCAAGACAACATCAAAAAAATCCTTCATAATCAAATCACCTTCATCCCAGAGATGCAAGAATGATAAAACATTCAAAAATCTATTCATGTCATCTATCATATAAATAAACTGAAAGAAAAACATGACCAACATATTACATACTAAAAAAGCAGTTGACAAAATCTGATACACATGTATGATACAGGTCAGGGAGAGATCAGGGATACAAGGAGAATATTTAAACATAATAAACGCAATGTACAGCAACCTGACAGCCAGAAACAAATTAAGTGGAGAAGAAAGGTAATGCCACTAAAATTAGGAAGATGAGGATGTACACTCCATATATAATATAGTTCTTCAAGTTCTGATAAAGCAGTAAGACAACAAAAGGCAATCAAGGGGATTCAAATTATAAAGGAAGAAGTCAAACTTATTATTTGCGAACAATATTAGATTATGTGTAAGTAGCCTCAAAAATTCTACATGGAAACTCCTACATAGGATAAATACCTTCACTGAAGTGGCAGGATACAAGGTCAACTCAAAAAAACATCAGTAGCCCCCTATGTACAAATGATGAAGGAGTTGAGAAAGAAATCAGAGAAACATCACTCTTGAAAAAAGCCACAAATTACATAAACTATCTTGGGGTAATGTAGAGACACAAAGATGACATTCTAGTATTGGCAATGGCACAATTATATTTATGGAAGCGACCTCGATGACATAGGTCTTTACCCTTACCAACATGGGGTCACGTAATATCTCTGGCATCCCAGGGTTGGATTATTTTCCAGCAGAAGACTGGTTATAGCTGAACATCTTTTTCTGGTCATATGTGCTCTGGTATATGTGTCTTCGGATCAGTGATCAGCCCTAAGTTATTGGGCTTATGTACCTAACACACAAACATTTGAGCCTGTCTTTTGGGGAGATACTGATGTGTTAGTGTATACCATCCCGGTATCCTCTCTACTTCTTGGATTATTTTGAATTATCTGAATAATTTTGACGGGTCTCAATATAATTTTACTTGTGTGGATAAAAACAAACCAATATGATTTGGAAATGGTCCTTGTTTTTCAATGGGATTTCAGCATTGCTTACAACCTGTTATTTAATATAGGCAGATATCGTACTTATCTTCAAAGACTCTGCTCATAGTCCATTAATCATACCAGGGATAATATCACAGAAAATAATGAATTGGCTTATTCTGTATGTCCAGATTTTACATATTATAATTTAAAATATCAGCAAATTATTTGGAAAACATGTTTGGCCAAATTTGGAAAATAATTCAAAAATCAATGGATCAATTGTGGACCATACGGTCAAATTTTTAAAACTTTTTCTGAATGGAATCTTACCACTTGTGATTTACTCAATGTTACCAGGATGAATTTAGATGAGAATAAATGATAAATGGAAGAAGTTTTCTGGCATTGGGAGAAGGAAGAGTCAGTGATGATCACATTGCCTTATTCACAGTCCTTACTGCACTGCAGATGCATATTTGGAAAATCGTAACTGTCTTAAAACCTGCTCAGCTTTTTAATGCATCATTTGTTGGAATAGAAGAATGCACTTCTGCTTATATATTTACCTTATATACAAGAGTAATGTTACTGCTTGTGTGCTACTACCACATATATTTTTAATAGGAAGAATCAATTTTACTACTGGAATTATTTATGATTAGCAACTGTATTCATGTATTAATTCATCTTAAGTTTAACCCTCATAATCAATCACTTATGATACTAAACAGTAAACATATTTGTCTACGTGTAAGCTTAGGTAGTTATTGGTCTCAAAATTCTCTAGATCATATTGTTATAGAATATTTCAATAAGATATTGAAAAGAACCAAATTCATGTTAGGTTTAGTAATAGCTGCAATTTTTAACCGTATTGCTGTTGTTCCTACTGCATATGTGGCTGGTATTGCTTTACATACATCCTTGCAAACAAAACACTATAGGGAAATGGCATAAAGATTCTCATGAATCTTGATTCAGCAAGTTCAAATATATGCTGGACTTCAGACAGATTGATGTACTTAAGCAATCTGTGGGATGGTTGGGAAAGAAATTTGTGTCTTTGCAAGATACAAATAACAGTGTTGAGATTGGAATTCAACCACTTTTTTGAATTAATGATTAGGCTTATAACAATTCGTTACATGAAATCTTTTGGGCAATGCCTATGTTCAATCTTTCAATGATCACTTACATAATGATATAGGACTTTTGCTAAATCATTTCCTGATTCAGATGCCTTTAACATTGGCCAAATTTTTTGGCGGCAAATTTACAGGATTAGGTGCTAGGGGGTTCTTACAACCTTATACTTTTATTTTGGATTATGAGTTTTATATTTGACAACTCCTTATACTTTTATTTTGGATTGAGTTTTATATTCAACAACACACAAAATATGTACATACTTTATGGTTGTTGAGATTGGAGTTCAACCACTTTTTTGAATTAATGATTAGGCTTACATGAAATTCGTTACATGAAATCTTTTGGGCAATGCCTATGTTCAATCTTTCAATGATCACTTACATAATGATATAGGACTTTTGCTAAATCATTTCCTGATTCAGATGCCTTTAACATTGGACAAATTTTTTGGCGACAAATTTACAGGATTAGGTGCTAGGGGGTTCTTACAACCTTATACTTTTATTTTGGATTATGAGTTTTATATTCTACAACTCCTTATACTTTTATTTTGGATTGAGTTTTATATTCAACAACATACAAAATATGTACATACTTTATGGTTAGAGCTCCTTTTGACATGAAATAAAAATAACATAGGAAACTGGAGACACAGAACTGGCTAAGAGTGCAGGCTCCTCGTGGGACAAGTGAGATGAACTTGGGAAATAGTTGCTTGGCAAATCAAGCATAGATGAAAACAAACTTATCTCAAATGTTCTGTCAGAATCTGGACCCTGGATAAAAGATTGGACTTTGAGCTCATTTCTTCATGCCCTACCAGCTATAAAGAACTGCTTTGCTTCTGTATACTTTTTGCCTTGTTTTCATGTACTTGTTTTTATTTTCATTACTGTTATTGAGGTATTGTTTATTGCAAGGAGCGAAGAGTTTCTAATGACCATGTACATGAGTAAAGGGGGGTTTCAGATTTGTGTTAATGCTTTTTACTAACCTGAACACTAAGCCATACCATAAACTCGAACATGAATGATCCCTAAATCCTCATGTGAATATAAACCATAACCTGAACCCTAAAATGTACTTCAAATCAGAAACACAAGACAAAAACCTGAATACTAACCAAAACTTGATCCCTAACCGGAACCCTAAACCTTACCCCAAAACCAAACCCTACCCTAACAGAAAACTTAACCCAAACTCGGATCCCTAAAGAAACACTAACAAACCCACTTCCCGAGCCTTGACCTGATTCGTGAAAGCAAACCCCTAAACCAGTATCTGAACCCAAACACAAACCATAAACCATACCTTAAATGGAACCCGAACACAAACATGAACAATAAACCAAACGTGAATCCCCTAACTCTAACCAAACTCTAAATCAAACCCGAAGACAAACACATACCATAAGCAAAACCAAAACACTAACAAAAACAAGAACTCTAACCATAACACATCTTAATCCGAACCTGTACTCAAAATTAAGAAACACAAAAGGACAATTTTCTTGTTAGGTAACATATACCAAAATTAAATCAACAGGTGAAAAATTTAAAGACATATAAACTCCAAGGATATAGAAGCTGTCATAGAAACCCTCACAAACAGAAATATCACAGGAGCAAATAGTTTTATAGTTACTCTGATACCAAAACCACAAAGACTCAAACAAGAAAGAATTACAAACTGATCGTACTTATGAACATGGATGCAACAATACTCCAGAAAATGCCTGCAAACCAAATCCAAGACAACATCAAAAAGAAAACCTTCATGATAAAATCACCTTCATCCCAGAAATGCAAGAATGATAAAACATTCAAAATTCTATTCCAGTCATCCATAATATAAATATGCCCAACTTATCGGATACTAAAAAAGCAATTGACAAAATCTGATACCCATTCATGATAAAGGTGTGGGAGGGATAGGATAGATGAGGATAGATGAGGGATAGGAGCATATTTAAACATACTAAAACAAATATACAGCAACCCGACAGCCAGCACCAAATTAAATGGGGAAAAAAGGTGATTCCACAAAAATCAGGAAGATGAGGATGTAAGATCCATACCTATTCTATGTAGTTCTTCAAGTTCTGATAAAGCAATAAGACAACAAAAGGAGGATTCAAATTAAAGAGTCAAACTTAATTATGTGTAAGTAACATCAAAACCTCTACAGGGAAACTACTAAAATTGATAAATACCTTCAGTGAAGTGGCAGGATATAAGATCAACCCCAAAAAATATCAGTAGCCCCATATTTACAGATGATGATGGAGTTGAGAAAGAAATCAGAGAAACATCACTTTTGACAAAAGCCACAATTACATAAACTATCTTGGGGTAATTAATGTAGAGACACAAAGAAGACATTCTAGTATTAGCAATGGCACAATTATCTTTATGGAAGCGACCTCGACGACATAGGTCTTTACACTTACCAACATGGGGTCAAGTAAAATATCTGGTATCCCAGGGTTGGATTATTTTCAAGCAGTCTAGAAGACCGGTATGGCTGACCATCTTTTTCTGGCCATATGTGCTCTGGTATGTCTCTTCTGATCAGGGATCAGCTGTAAACCATTGGGCTTATGTCCCTAACCCACCAACATTTGAGCCTCTCTTTTGGGGAGATACTGATGTGTTAGTGTATACCATCCCAGTATCCTCTCTCCTCCTAGGAATAATTTGCCTTTTCTGAATAATTTTGACAGGTATCAATATAATTTTACTCTTGTGCTCCTGATTGCTATGCTTGCCCAGAGTCCCTCCAATAGCTAGAATTGCCCAGCTGAGCCTCAAGACAGTAGCAGTTCCCCTACGAGATGAGCAGAAATCAAATGACTAAGCCAGCACAGCCCTTCCCAGCTCTGCCATTCCACCCTAGGGGAACACAGGGCTCTATTCTGGAAAATTGGTATTTTAGAAGAAACTCTTCCAGTCTCTCAGAGCACTTCCTGTTCCTCTTCAAAGATATGGTGTCCATTGTGTGTGTGTTCCATTACAGAGTCACTGACCAGTGTAGTCAACCCTTTCCCTCATAGCTCAGATATTCTGAAGGCAAACATGGGTCACATTCTTTTTTCTTTCTTTTTTTTTTTTTTTTTTTTGGTTTTTCGAGACAGGGTTTCTCTGCAGCATTTTTAGAGCCTGTCCTGGAACTAGCTCTTATAGACCAGGCTGGCCTTGAACTCACAGAGATCCGCCTGCCTCTGCCTCCCGAGTGCTGGGATTAAAGGCGTGCGCCACCACTGCCCAGCTCATGGGTCACATTCAAACAGCAACCCTTGATAAAGCAAAATTCATGATTTTTCTCATTTCTGGAAAGTCTTAGAGGCAAGAAAGTGATGATGTAAATGATGTAATTATAATCCACAAAAATTAATCTAAAAAGCTGAAACAGGTTTATGGTCATGTGCTCCAAAATTTAGTGATTTATATTAGAGCACACCAAGGATTAGTAACACATTTTATCTAAGGCTGTACATCTTTTTTTTTTGGTTTTTTCGAGACAGGGTTTCCCTGTAGTTTCTAGAGCCTGTCCTGGAACTAGCTCTTGTAGACCAGGCTGGCCTCGAACTCAGAGATCCGCCTGCCTCTGCCTCCCGAGTGCTGGGATTAAAGGCGTGCGCCACCACGGCCCGGCTTAGGCTGTACATCTTAAATATGTAAAATAACAGTTATTTTAGGGAGGGGAACAACATTTTATCCAGTTCTATTTTGGTCAGACTAGTGCAACTACTGTAATTTGGTTTCATAAGTTTGGTTCTTTATCCTGATTCTTGATTCCTTTCTCTGTGGATGCAAGAAATGGCCAGTCAGAACATTTAGCAATCACCTAAAATTGATTGACTCACTATCTATTTCTTATGTGAGCTATGGTCTAAGGGGGAAAGCTTCCATGCTCATTCTTGCCCATACCTCTCTGTGCTGGGACTATACCTGAATTACACTTTGTCGGTGAATTCAATTCTTACGTGAGTCCCTGTTTATTTGAAAGTTCACAATAAAATACAGATTAGTTGGAGGACAATCATGTATTTTCTTTCTCACTGACCACTTAAGGCCCAGCCTTGAAGCAGTTGCAGGACTTTCTTTCCAGCACTAAGCAACAGAAGCAGGATTAGGTGTTCAAAACAATTCTAAACTACATAGTGTGAGAAAGGTAGGTCTCTATAAATTAAATGTCAGCCTGGTCCTCAAAGCTAGTTGCAGGACAGCCAAAGCTACACAAAGAAACCCTGTCTTGAACAACAAAAATGAACTAATTTAGTTGTCTATGGTGTGCCCAACTATAATACAGGTACACTGGAGATAAGGTGGCCAAATCTCTCTGATTTTCTACAAGATCCCAGTCTATACACTGAGTTACAAGACAGCCAGAGATTCATAATGAGGCTATTATTAAGATAAAAAAATAAAAGAAAAAAGAACAAATTATTAATAAAAGTAATAAACATGATATTTTTGGTGTAACTAATTTGGAACAGTGATGAAGATATATTCTTGGGGTCATAACAGGTTTAGATAGATGACAAGGGATATACACAACTAAGTTAATATAACTAAGTCATATAATGAAAGCATTCCCATCTCTAAAACCCTCCCCAAACCTCAGCTCCTGTCTCTCCTGTAAGGTGGTCAGATAAGGAGTAAATGCTTCTTCAGTAGACATGGTCTCACCTGGAGGAGTCAGTCTTTTTCCACAGTGAAATTCCCAGGGAAACTCAAATTTCATAGTGTCTACTATTTCACTAGTTGTTAGCCAAAGGAAGAAATTTAAATGTGTCTTAGAATATCCTTATTCCTGCCAGGCAGACAAGTATTGGGGATTGATGGGGTGGAGACTAAAGAGCTTTACGTTCTCATGGAGACCGCAAAATGGGGGCTGCAGGGTACTGTCACTGACAGTTAAATGAGTTGCCAAAAAAGTAAATAGTGGAAGATGTGGAGGAGACTGGGAACCACCTTAGTAGAGTGGATACAGAGTAAAGATGGTGCCAACTTACTTAAGTGCACCCTATGCACTGCTCTTTGGCATTTGATCCTTGGGCTTTTGCAAAGTTCCATCCCTAGCAATTCTTTCAACCCCAGCTCCATATAAGTATCTGATTAACTTACCTTACAGCTTCAGTTCAAGTCTCAGGATCTCCCTACAACCTGTATGTCATCTGGTCAACACCATTCAAAACTCCTAACTAAAGATTTTGTAGACATCAGAGAAGCACAAAATGATTCAATTCAGATAAGTCAGACTTCATGCCTGCAAGTTCCTTTTCTCTCCTTCACAGGAGGTAAAAACTCAACCTGGGGTCCATCTGACATGTGAGCTTACAGGTTCCAATAGATGCCTATTTACCACATTGGAGACAAACACATTATAAATATCCATATGTTACATATTTATTTGTGTGTTTGTGTATATTAGGATATATACAGATCTTGATGTTCCATGCTTCCTCCTGTCCCCATAGTTAAATATTTGGAACTCTTAAAGAACATGAGTTTGTAAGTACAAACAGTATAAAAAGGACATCATAATGCTTGAAAAGATTGTTAACACTGTCAAATTTATTTCTAGAGAAGAAATAGTCTTGTGTTGTAGGCACAGGATTCTTGTTCATTCCTGGCTGCCTAGACCCGAAATAATCACACAGAAACTATATTCATTAATAAACTGCTTGGCCTGTTGGCTCAGGATTCTTATTAACTAACTCTGGCATCTTAAATTAATCCATTCCTATTATTTTGTATTTTACCACAAGACTTGTGGTTTACCAGTAAGGTTCCAAGACATCTGTCTTCTTCAGCAAATACATGGAGTCTGGCCCCATTTTCTCCTCCATCTCTGCTTGGAATTCCTGCCTTTCTCTATTCTGGCCTGCCATAGGACCAAAGCAGCTTCTTTATTAAACAATGGTGACAAAATACATTCACAGCATACAGAGGGGAATCCCAAATCATTGTGTAGCTGATTATGCATCTTTTGGCTAAAGATCTTACCAAATATTTTATAATAAGAAGTCCTCAGTATCTTTTTCGGGTAGTCAATGTCTACAGTAATATACAAAGATTTTAATAGAATGTTGCACACAAAAAGTTTTACTCCTCATTGCAGGCAGTGGTGGTGCACGCCTTTAATACCATCACTTGGGAGACAGAGGCAGGTGGATCTCTGTGAGTTCAAGACCAGCCTGGTCTACAAAAGCTAGTTCCAGGACAGCCTCCAAAGCCACAGAGAAACCCCATCTCAAAAAACAAAAAAAAAAATTTTACTCCTATATAAAGTACAAAACTTTATTACACTGAATACATTTATAGGGTTTCTCTGCAATATGATTTTTGGTCATGATTTAGATTATTCATACATGCAAATGCTTTCCCACACTGATTACATTCATAGAGTTTATCCCCAGTGTGTGATGTTTTATGCATTTGAAGAGTACTGTGAAGTGCAAAGGCTTCACCACACTCTTTACAAGCATAGGGTTTCTGTCCAGCATGTGTTAATTCATTTCTTTAAAGATAACTATGATAAACAAACCCTTTACCACACTAATTACATACATATGTTTCGCTCTTTCCAGTATGGGTTCTTTTATGATCTTAGAGAATATTGTGACATGCAAAGGCTTTACCACATTGATAATACTCATAGGTTTTCTCTCCAGTGTGTGTTTATTTCATTTGCTTGGAGACTACTGTGACATACAAAGGCTTTACCACACTGATTACATTCATAGGGTTTCTCTCCAGTATGTGTTCTTTTATGCATTTGAAGAGTATGGTAATGTGCAAAAGTTTCACAACATTGATTACATTCATGAGGCTTCTCTCTAGTGTATGTTCTTTTATGCACTTGAAGGTGACTGTGATGTGATAAAGCTTTACCACACTCATTTTCTTCATAGGGTTTCAATCTAGTATGTGTTTTTTCATCCCTGTGAAGATGACAGTCACATGCAAAGGTTTTAACACACTGAGTATATATAGAAGTTTTCTCTCTAGTTTGACTTTTTTCATGCCTACAACGATAATGGTACATGTGAAAGCATTGATACATTTAATACATTGTTGAATATTTTTATGTGCATGAATTAATTTTACAATTTAGTCCTATTTTAAAGAGGAATTATTTGTTAAGGTTTAGTCAACATATTTATAATCCTGTTTTTTCCCTTCATTAAGGCTTGCTTTTCATCTTTGAAGATAACTGATAAGAGCCTTTATTACATGGTTTACATTTACAGAAACTTTTTTCTGTATGAGAATTTTCAAGTATTTGAAGAGAACTGAAAAAACTCACGGCTTTATCACTCTTATTGCATTTATAAAGTTTCCTATACTGTGAGTGATACTACATTTGCTAAGTAAACTAGGTCAAACAGAACTATTTATACAGTCCTAGTACTCATGGTGCTTTTCTGAAATGTGAGCTTCTTGATATATTAGCAATGAGACTAGAAAACCAATTACTTGTATACTTGTACATCAAATTCAACAAGTATACTCAAGATGGATATTGCTAAATATCTTCTATTTGTTCTGTGAGAGAGGTAGGTTATATCGTTTCACATCCCTATGTTCATGTGGCTTGTATCCAGAGTAACATATGATATACCTAGTAAAGATAGAATAACAAATATAAGGTTTCCACATAAGTCTACACAGTTTGACTTTTTGTCCTCATGAACTTGTGGTATCTGGATTAAGGACTTTCCACAACAACTGCCCCTTGATTTGTAACTCTAACTGCCCCCTCACTAAATTTAACACAGTCACAAGTACATGGGTTAAACTACCTTTTCTATGGACTATTAGTGTAATAGATATAGAGATATACTTATCACCTTTTCAACATGTATATCATTATAATATACTATTAAATAAATGCATTGACAATTTTACACTATAGCTCTCATTATATTATGATTGAAATGGCAATATAGGTAAGACATTGTTTCCTTGACTTTTTTCTTAAAAGAATGACTTACAAATGCAGTTCACCTATCTAAAATTAAGGTATATGATTTTTGTGAGAATTTAATAATCATCAATGTCCTTTGTTATTTACACTGTTGCTTTGGTTTAAAACACATAGAATACATTATAAATTATTCAGAGGTACATTTGTATCAGCTTATACATGAAAATTACCTTTCATGTCTTCTAGAACTTTGACAATGTTCTTCAATATTATGGTCTTCCCAACTGTATCCTAAAATATAGTGCCAGAAAAGTGTATGTTATATATTAAAAATTGTTAAAAATTTAGTTACCATTTGAAGCAAACCTTATAATCATGCCTAATTTATTCACCCCATTCTTCATCCCAGCACTCGGGAGGCAGAGGCAGGCGGATCTCTGTGAGTTCGAGACCAGCCTGGTCTACAAGAGCTAGCTCCAGGACAGGCTCCAAAGCCACAGAGAAACCCTGTCTCGAAAAACCAAAAAAAAAAAAAAAAAAAAAAAAAAAACAAAAGAGCTTCATGAACCAATAAACAGTTGTCCCCTTATTTGAAACATGAAAGATAATTCTGCCTTAGCTATAGTAGTGAGGTTTCTGTAGGTCTCCACCATCACATCTTTGTAAAGACTTTTCTGGGAAGGATCCAGCAAAGTCCATTCTTCCCAAGTGAAGTCGACATGCACGTCATCATAGGTCACTGCATTCTAAAATATCCCATACATGTGTACAACAGAAAGTATGATTTTGACAACACTGTAAATGTATACTTCTTTGACAGTATAGTCATATATAATTCTGGTGCTTCCCATACTTATTCCATGACATAGACATCATAATTTAATCACCAAGTCACAAGAAAACTGAATAGGAGGTTCATCTCTGTCAATTCTGAACCCTTTGGGATATCACCTTGCAAGAGAAATGCCTACTAACTGACAATAAAAGATAGGTAAACAGATTAACAGTACAGAGTACAAATAAGAGAACTTGTATGAATAATTAATTCATAACTAAAAAAAGAAAAAGAAGATGAAAAATCTGGATGCATTGAATCATGCCTCTAATCCTTGCACTCAGAAGGCAGAGGCATGTATATCTATCTGCTTCTGAGTTGAATACCAGCCTAGTCCATGCAGTCACTTCTAGGGCAGCCAGAAATACATGTTAAATACCTGTTTCACATGATAAAAATTAGTCAAACTAACATAAAAGTTAGAAATAACTCATAGGTTTTTGCTGAATTTTCCACAAAACGTTATGCATTCATTTTAACTCTTTATTCATCTAGCAGAAACCTGAAGGGCCCCAATTTAAACTGCAACATAAATAAGATTTTACTAAAAGGCACTGTGTTTTAAAAATTACAAAGGAACAAATGAAAACAATAGCAATTAATATACTGATTACAAATAATAAACACAGAGCACTAAAGATGGTTCAACAGTAAAAAGTCTTCCTAGTCTCGCATACAGGTGGCCTCAAGGACTTACACAGGGGATCATAACTATCCATTATTTCAAGTTCAAGGTTACAAGTTCCTAGTACCATCTTTTGATCAATATAAGAATCAAGTACTCACATGGTAAATATCCATGTATACAGGTATAATACTCTTTTTAAAATAAAAATTCAAGGGCTGGAGAGATGGCTCAGAGGGTAAGAGCACTGGCTGTTCTTCCAGAGGTCCCGAGTTCAACTCCCAGCAACCATGTGGTGGCTCACAACCATCTGTAATGAGACCTGGTGCCTTCCATGGCAGTAGTAAATTGTATGCTTAGTAAATGATCAGTTTGAAAAAAATTAAAAAACAAAAATTCAAAACAAAACAGTCAGAAAGGAGGTTATGCACATGCAATCCAATGACTCAGAAAGGTTCCTCCTACTAATGGTTTCACAAGCAATCAAATAAAAGTTACAAAGAAGAGGCACATGTTAAAATACATCTTTGTATCTGGGAGGTTGTTCATTCAATCAATTACATTCTGACCTTGGTCATTACTATAGGCTCATGGTCATCCATGAAGAAAATTAATTTAGTCACTACAATGATACTCATAGTCTGCAATAGCCCCTACACTGTTCAAATGTTCAAAGTCTCTTCTGATGCTCAAGACAATCACTTGAGAGTGATTTGTTGACAGAGGTTTCTGTCCCGCCCAGTCCCACAATCATTCAGTCCTAAAGAAAGACACAGAGGTCTACATTAGTTATAAACTGGTTGCCCTATTAGCTCAGGCTTCTTATTAGCTAATTCTTACATTTTACTACATAATTCTTGTCTGTGTTAGCCACATGGCTTGGTATCTTTTAACAGTGAGGCATTCTCATCTTGTTTCCTCTGCATCTGGGTGACAACTGCAGACTGAGCCTTTCCTCTTCCCAGAATTCTCCTGTTCTGGTCACCCCACCTATCCTTCCTGCCTGGTTACTGGTCAATCAGCATTTTATTAAAGCAATACAAGTGACAAATCATTACAAGACCATTGTCCCACAGCAAGTAGCATCTTGTAAAAATCAGAAAACAAGTTACATCTTTCCAACATACAATGGTACAGAATACCGTTCACACTCCAAAATAGAGAAATGGAGACAGAGTGAGGGAAGATTGAACCAAGGCAAGACTGAAGCATAGCAGGACAAACATCAAATCCTGTAGCTCTGTCTCAGATGCAAAGGGCTTCAGTTTCAAAGGGCTTAGCTGGCCCTATCCCTGCATCTTCTCATACACCTCCCTCTTTAGTTACATTCCATTCCCTATATTCAGTTCGTTCTCCATAGAAGATGCCTTATAGTTTAAGAATCTCAATATCTTGTGGTATTAGGGCAGATTTCCATTCCATGGCAAGGGCCTTGTCTATAATTGTAGTGTGAAGGCGGCGGGGCTGCGTCCCACCACCCGGCCACCGGCTAGCTTTACACCCGAAATAATTACACGGAAACTGTATTCTTTTAAAACACTGCTTGGCCCATAGTTTCAGCCTCTTATTAGTTAATTCTCACATCTTTCTTTAACCCATATTTAGTAATCTGGGTAGCACCACGAGTTGTGGCTTACCAGGAGAGATCTTAACCTGCGTCCATCTCGGAGAGGAGCAGCATGGAGCCTCACCATGCGACTCCCTGAAGCGTCTCCCCCACTCTACTTCCTTGTTCCCACAATTCTGTTCTGTCTACTCCACCTACCTAATTTTCTCTTAAAGGGCCAAGGCAGTTTTCTTTATTAATAATGAAAGTAACACATAAACACTCCTCCATCATATAATAGTAATAAACTCCTTGAAAATCCCTGCTTCTTTCAGTAATTGGCTACCACCTGAAACGATTATTTCATTTTCATTTATTTCAGCCCCCAATTTTTTTTTTTTACTGTAGACCTAAATGAGTCATCAGGAATAAATATCCAATAAATCCAATATTTCATTTAAGGAATTGGCCCCTTATTTTTTAATTGTGCTTTACTAAATTTCCAGGTAATATGCAGAAAAAGGAAGATTTTGGAGCCAAAATATCACACAAATGACCTCTAACTTAATCTGTTACCTATTACAGGGTCTATCATTACCAACTGAAATCCTATGATCTCAGTCTCTACTTTCTGGCATTCCTCTTAACATTTCCATCTTCCTGGTCCTACAAGAACAACCAATTTAGTTCTGTGTACTACTTTATTTTTTGCCACCTAAAGTCTAGATATCTTCTATACTCTTTCAAGAGACATAATTAGCAGGTTCTGCCTAGCAACAATATTACTAAGTTCAGTTGTCCTGCTAAGTATTCATGATTCCTTGACTACTAAGGGATCATACAAAGAAGCACAAATCAGCGTGAATGCTTCACTGCCTGAGGGAATGCAACAGTCTGTCAGGAACTGAGAGGTATATTGTGACCCAGGAACCACAGACTTTAACCTGAAAAACCTATGACAGAAGTCTCTCAAGGCAGTTAGGTCAGGCCAACTCCACAGTTCCCAGAAGAGCCTACTGCCCACTAAAATCCTTGACCTTGACCTCCACTGTCTGCCCTCACTCTCAACATTCCCATCTTCTAGGTCCTACAAGAACAGCTGATTAAGCTCTTTGTCCAATTTTCTGATATCTTAAGCATTCTTATAAGAGTCAACATTCCCAGTTCCTTTGCAGCAACAAAATCCTCTTTGAGTCCCATTTTCATTCCAACTTTCTTCTGTTGCTGTTATTAAATTATGCAATCAAAAGCAACTCAGGTAATGAACATGTTTATTTGGTGTTAACCCTATTTCACAATTCCTCCTTATGAGAGCTTAGGACAGATACTCAAGCTAATAACTAAAGGCAAAACATGTGGAACCATTGTTTTCTGGCTTTATCACTGTCTTGTGTTGAGCTAGCACTTGTATTCCAGGATTGCTTGTTCACAGATATTGCCAACTCAGTGGAAGAGCCTTCCTATATCAATCAAAATGAACACAATCTCTCTCAGAGCCCTTAATCAGGTATTCTGATCTAAACATACTCTCAATTGGTATTTTCTCAGATCACTCTAAGCTATGCCATGCTGATAGTGGAGACTAATAGGAAGAAAGAGACAATATGCAAGAAGGTTTTAAAGATTCAAAGGCAACATACTATTCATATCAATCACTTAAGAAGCAAAAAAAAAAAATGAAGATAGACATGCCAGGAAATGGAAAGAGGCAAACATCTAAGATAAAGAAGAGAAAACCAAAACTGTCTCTCCACAGACACCTCACAAACCAATAAAAACTCAAGGAAGTCATAACATATAAATTCTGAATAAAAACTTGGAGAGACCATTATTTTCCAGAAAATAAACAATATACTTAGATAACAATGAATAAAATCAATAACATAGATGGGTAGCACTGACAAACAAAGACACAAAGACATATTATGCTTCTTTAAATAAAAACTACAAGATTCTGCTGGGCAGTGGTGGTGCACACCTTTAATTCCAGCACTTGGGAGGCAGAGGCAGGTGGATCTCTGTGAGTTCGAGGCCAGCCTAGTCTACAAGGGCTAGTTCAAGGACAGGCTCCAAAGCCACAGAGAATCGCTGTCTCGAAAAACCAAAAAAAAAAAAAAAAGACCAAAAAGATTCTAACCAAAATCAAACTGTAGGAAATCACTGACCAGCACTCATCCTAGACACTTCAGTTCTTTATCCTTTACCAATAACAGAAAACGGCTTGGGTGAGGAGGGCTGTTCCATCAAAATTAGAGAGATACACTTGAAACCTCGTGTCTTAACTTCGTAGAAAATAGTTTTGACCACTAAAAAAAAATCACATTATTTTATAATAAAGAAAATGATGTCTGTTAGGATCAGTTAAACACCATTTAGCTCCCCCTGATAGATGATCACCTGGAAGTCTGCAATCAGAGTGAGGAAATGAAAACATTTTAAAACAAAATGCAAAATAACAGGTTTTTAAAGTATCAGTGGACACCTAAAGCAACTTGTTTTACTCTAAATGCTTTATAAGTCACAAGCACTTTTGAAAACATTTTTTGAAAATAGTTTATTGCTATATCTTTGTTTATGTTTGTGCATGAGTGAGAATGTCTTCCATGTGTATACAAGTAACACAAAAAAGAAGAGTTCAGATGCCCTGTATCTGAAATGGTAGAGTTATGAGCCTCACAACTTGAGTGTAGTTATCTGAACTCAGGTCACCTCCAAAATAAATATGTGCTGAGCCACCTGCCAACATCCATAATACCTTTTATCAAATACCAAAAGTCTCTCACAGATTCACAACAAGAGCAACAAAACCTAAATAAATAAAGAAGTAAATAAATGATCCTTGGAAACATGAAGCATCAAAATTAAAGTGATGTGTAACTTTGCACCATCAATGAATACTGTACAATGACAATTCCCAACAATTTATAATGGGAAAGCTGATTACAAAGCTACATTCATATTGGAAGTGCTCAGAGTAATCAATGGAATTATGAAAAAATAGAACACAGACTGACATAATATGACTTCTTTCTGGGTGGTGGTGGTACACACCTTTAGTCCCAGCACTCAGAAGGCAGAGACAGGAAGCTCTCTGTGAGTCTGAAGTCAGCCTGGTCTACAGAGCAAGTTCCAGGACAGGCTCCAAAGCCACAGAAAAACTCTGTCTCGGGGGGGAAAAATTACCACAATGCTGATCAATCAAGAATGTATTGATATTTGGGAAAGAATAAAGAGGATGGAGAGGAAAAGCCAAGAACAAAGGCAGGAAAATATAGTCAGCTATTAATCAAAAGACCAAAGGAAACTTAGTCAGTAAACATGTGATCTTGACCAGTGTTGTCGAGCTACCTATGATTCTATATGTATAGAAATTAAGTAAATAAAGACTTCACAATTTTCACAAAATTACATGAAAGTGAACCTGAAACTGTTGTTTTTGAACCTCCAGCTACTGGTATTTCTTCCAGAGAGACCCCAAGCTCTAGAGCCCTCTCTGCAAAAAGAGATGACCTACTACTATGGTTCTGCAGCCACTTGGACCTCCTTGTGTTTTCAGGTAATCCCCAGCCCCACTGATGTCCAATCCCAAAACAATATAGAATAATTTCTGCTTCCTGTCATATGGATTATAGCATGATATAGATTCTGCTCTATCTACCTGCCCAACACCATACACACCTGAAAAACCTCTGCAGCTCAGAAACTCCCTTTGTCCCCTAGAGCTATACATCAATGAACCACACAATTACAGCTGGTGGTAGCAGAAAGTTAGAAACATTTTAATCAATGCATTGCTAAATCAACATCACTGTAGTTCTACCAGCTTTTAAACTATTTGAAACATTTATAAGACAAACTTGAAAGTAGACTGCAATATTCAGAACTTCTAGAAACCAGATTATCAGTTTTCAAATCTGTCTTCCCACTGCACACCAAAAGCATGACTCTGTGTTTATACTGGACAGTGATATTACAAGCATAATACCTACCATGGAAGGGCTGCAGAGTCTCCTTCTCCCCAGGAAATCCATACACAGGGAGGCTCAGAGGACAAGGACCACTGGCCAGGTCATTACATAGAGCAACAGAACCACAGCCTGGCTCATGGTCCATTCAAATCCCAGCAGAAAGGACAGCTCAACAGACCTTCTCTGAACACCCTACACCGACTATGACATAGCTTGTGGTCTTCCTTACAACTTATCACAACAAAAGTAGAAAAGAATCCTGCAAGCTACCTGCCACTATTATTCCTGATTGCTAAGACTTTCCAGAGTCCCTCACTGGCTAAGGCCACCCTGCTGGGTCTCAGAATATTATCAGCTCCCAAAATGGGTGATCAGAGATCAAATGACTCAGACAGCCCAGTTCTTCCTGCTCTGCCCTTCCAGCCCAGTAGACAGGGCCCTAGTCCAGAAAGTTTGTATTCTAGTAGACATTCATTCACTTTCCTAGAGCATACCTTGTTCCTCATCCAAAGCATAGGGCTGTTTGTTTTCACCTTCCATTACACTCTCAATGTGCATTGCAGCCAACTCATCACTTCATACCTGAGAAATCTTGTGGCCAAACACAGGTCACATTCACAACTGTTATTAAAGAAAAATAGGCCATGAATTAGAAGTTAATAAGGGGTCATGGTAAGGCTTGGGGAAAGGAAAGAGAATGTGGATATGATATAGTTATCTCAAGAAATTATTTTGAAAAGTTGAAACAGGATTTATGGCCATGTGCTTCAGAAATAAGGGATATATCAAAGCACATCAAAAATTTCTCAAACTTTTTATCTCAAGGTGTATATTTAAAACTAGTAAAATAACAGTCCTGTTAGGCAGGGCCACAACATTTCACTCTGATCTATTTTGGTAACTATGGTAACTATAGCAGTTTGGTTTCATAATAAGAGGAGTCCAGATTCTGTATTGCCTGGTCTGTGGACACCAAGAAATGACAATCAGGACATTTATGGAGCATCTAAAATTGATTACCTCATTCCGCATTGCTAATCTCAACTACTGTTGAAGTAGGAAAGTTCTCAACCACTGTCCTGTCTTTCCTTTTCTGTATTGTGAATCTACCAGCTTTAAGCTTGACCTGTGTACTCACCGTCTTCATCTATAATCATACACTAAAAGTCAGAGAGACTAGAGGTCACTCATTAGTGGCTTATTTTTCCATCCCACTGACCAGTGAAGGCCGAGTCCTGAAGAAGGTGAAGAACTATTTACCCAGCAATGGGCAGCAGAGGCAGGATTAGGTTTTCAAAGCAATTTTCAGTTACACAGTGTGAGGCAACAATATTACAAACTCATAATCTCCTATGCCAGGATGGCAAAGCCCAGTCTCAACAAAGCTCAGAGGCCAAGAGCCACTACCCAGGTCACCACAAAGGTTCATGCCTGTCCAAGCAGCTCTGACAGCTCAGTCAACCTGCTCTTCCTGGTCTGGGGACAGTAGCTCCTACATTCAATATGGCATGGCTTGTGGTCCTCCTTACAGCTCTGTACAGCAGAACAAGAGAATCCTGGAAAGAACCTGTAAACTACCTCTGACTGGTGCTCCTAATTGCTAACCAGAGTCCCTCATTAACTAGGACCTCCCAGCTGGGCTCAAATACATTAGCAGTAATCATACTGGGTAAGCAGAGATCGAATGTCTCAGAAAGCAAACATCCTCCAGGTTTGTCCTTCCACACTATGGTCAAACAAGACACTAATCTGAAAAATTTGTAGTTCAGTAAAATCTTCCATTCTCCCAGAGCACTTTCTGTTCCTCTTCCAAGGCACCGGGTCCTCTGTGTGGTCTGTGGACTCACAAAATAGCCAGACAGGACATTTATGGAACATCTAAAATTGATCACCTCACTACTCACTGCTAATGTCAACTACCATCACAGCAGAAAAGCTTTTACTCTCTTGCCCATCCTTTGTCTGTTGTGACTACACTGGCTTTACATTGGTCAGTGAACTCAATTCTTACACAGGTCCCACTCCACTTGTAAATGCACAATAAAATCTAGAGAAGCTGGAGGATACTCATTCACTGACCTATTTCTCCTTCACACAGACCAGTCGAGGTCCAGACTGGTAGGAGTTTCTGGACTGTCTTTCCAGCACTGAGTAGCAGAGGCAGGATTAGGTGTTCACAGCAATTCTCAGTTACATAGCATGCTGCAAGCCTGAGATACAGGAGACATTAATCTAAACCAGTTGTTCTCAATCTTCCTAGTGGTGTGACTCTTTAATACAGTTACTCATGATGTAGTGACCCCCACCTATAAAATTATTTTTACTGCTATGTCATAATTATGTTTTTGCTATTGTTATGAATTATAATATAAATATCTGTACTTTCTAATGGTCTTAGTCCTGTGATAGGTTCATTTGATACCCCCAAAAGGAGTAATGGCACACCAGGTTGAGAATCACTGCTCTAAACTGATATAAATAAATAGATAAATGAATAAACAACACTTAAAAAATGGAATGAAATTCAAAAACTGGGAAACATTGGAAAATAGAAACAAAGAGATTATAGCAGTCATGCTATTGAAGAAAATGTCATAACCAATAAATGACTTCTTAAAATGATAAAAATAATTGAACCCTCAGTTATACTGACTTTGAAACAGAGTAAGCACTTCCCTGGTAGGGAGAATGCCATTAATAAGAGAATGCATGACTTTGTCCCATGTAAAATGTTAGCTGCTGAGTGCTGTAAGCTGACACATGGAGTTACAGCCAATGGCCTGTGTATCAAACATCTGAGCTGACTTCACTGTGTCAACCAGAACTGAACATATCTGCATGGGAGAGTTCACTAATTGGAAACTGAATACTTAGTAGTTCAAGCTTTCCTCCCTAAATTGTACACTCACTAATTCTGTCTTGATTCACATGGAAGGAATTAATGTATGATGGAAAATCACACATAAAGTCACACATTGTGCCCCATCAGGTCCTTCTTTGTTATGGAAATCCCTGAAACTCATGGTCTTAAACTTCAGTCTATGATCTAGTTATTATCCAGTGTGTTTACCCCCTCCAGTGTACACAGTACATGGTTCCTACTTTTCTGGTCTGAAGAAAGAAGTCATGCTCCACACACAAATCCTTTTATTGTTACTGCAATGGACAGTCCCAATGCATGACACAAACTGGTAATTTTAGAGCTCTGTGGTGAAGCATACTTGTAATCCAAAAATTCATGGTGGTTAGCCAAGGGGATAGCAAGGGCAATGCCCTGTGGGACTGCAGACAGGATTCAAGTCCACCTCAATCAGCACAGGGGACACTGAGTCACAACCTCTTTCCTAAGAGCTGAAAAATGCAGTTGCGCTCTCTCTCTCTCTCTCTCTCTCTCTCTCTCTCTCTCTCTCTCTCTCTCACACACACACACACACACACACACACACACACACGAAAACACTTGAATAAAATTTAAAATTAAACTAAATATACAATAAAAGGAAGCAAAACATCTTTACTATCATCATCCCATCACTCAGGAAGCAGAGTGAACTCTGTGAATTCCAGCCTGAGCTCTCTCTCTTTCCGTCTTCCTCTCAGGGAGGCAGATTTTGCCTCTCTCCCCACTTCTCGCCTCCCTTCCCTTCCTCCTTCTCTCTCTCCAACCTTCCCCTCTATAATGCCCTGAATAATATTCAACCTCACTCAGCATGTCATGTCTATCCATGTCTCTGTCTTTTGCCCACCCACCATGTGTCTCCCTGCCTGGGACTAGCCACTGCTCAGGGACTGGCAGCTATCTCTGCCTGGAACTGACTGCTCTCAGGGCCTGGTCCCTGCCACCACATGGCTCGCTATCACCACTTGGGGACCTACAGCATTTCTGCTACCTTCTGCCACCAGGGATCCTACAGCATTTTTAATTTTTCCATTACAAAGAGATGCTCCACGTCAATATAAGTTATAAGTGTTGGAACCAGGGGGGTCGCATAAAGATGAGAACACCACCAAGTCTAATAAACCAAAAGCAAACTTTATTCCAGAAACCAGATCCTAGGAAAACCAGAAGCAAACTTAAAAATAAAAATAACCAGCTTTTGTCCCTGCGGCGTCCCTAGGCTACCAGGAATCCCTGATTTAGTGCTGTGGAGTTCCATCTGGATGGGTGAGTGTGTGCCATCCTGGGTGACCTGCCCTAGAAGAGAGCACAGCTCCCCTCCCACAGCTCCTGGTGCAGGGGTGTCTTTGTTACACACGTCCCTGCCTCTCCCAAGCCTTCCCTAGTGTATTCAAGGTCCTTGGCTCAGGACCAGTGTCCTGCTCCTGCACCAAGGCCATCCACCCAGAGGTGTAAGAGGCTGCCCTCCAGGCAGGTCTGAGGATTCCAGCAAGGGAGTGTGGGCTCCTTCAGATTGTGCTGCAAGGTTCGCTGTGATACTCGACCCTGCCCTGCCACCACGTTCACCCTTTTGTCTGCGGTGTCCTGGGGCTACCAGCATCCATGATTCAGTGCTGAGGAGTTCCATCCAGTCAGGAATAGCTCCTGCTCCTGCACTGAGGAGATCCACCCACATTCAGTCACAGCAAAGATTGGACCAAGACACCAAGTCTCTCCTGGATCCATTTGAAGGAAGAGATGGGCAGGTGCCAATGCAAGAACTCCTCCAACAACCTGAAAGGCAACATGACATCACCAAAATCCAGGCATCCTGAAACAACAAGAATTGAACACCCTACTCCAGAAGAAATAGAAGAAATCGACCTTAAACAGTACTTTATGAAAATGACAGAGGACCTTAAACAGGAGGTAAAAAACTGACATAAAGAAATGGAGATGACAAACAAAAAGGTAGACAAAATAAATAAATCTCTCAAAGATACCCAAGAAAAACAAGAAAAAGCAATCAAACAGGTAAGGGAAACAGTTCAAGACCTGAAAAATGAAATGGAAGTAATGAAGAAAACACAATCTGAGGGAAGACTGGAAATGGAAATTCTGAGTAAACAAACAGAAACTACAGAAACAAGTATTGCCAACAGAATACAAGAGATGGAAGAAAGAATCTCAGACTCTGAAGATACTATAGAGGAAATAAACTCACAGATTAAAGAACAAAACAAATCCAACAAATTTTTAACACAAAACACCCAGGAAATCTGGGACACCATGAAAAGACCAAACCTAAGAATATTTGGGGTAGAAGAAGGAGAAGAATTACAGCTCAAAGGCCCAGAAAATATATTCAACAAAATTATAGAAGAAAATTTCCCCAACCTAAAGAAGGATATTCCTATGAAGGTACAAGAAGCCTACAGAACACCAAATAGACTAGATCAAAAGAAAGCATCCCCACGCCATATAATAATCAAAACACAAAACATACAGAATAAAGAACAGATATTAAGAGCTGCAAAGGAAAAATGTCAAGTAACATATAAAGGGAAACCTATCAGAATTACACCTGACTTCTCAATGGAAACCGACATAGCCAGAAGGTCTTGGTTAGATGTGCTACAGACACTAAGGGAACATGGATGCAAGCCCAGACTACTATACCCAACAAAGCCTGCATTCACCATTGATGGAGAAAACAAAATATCCCAGGACAAAAACAGATTTAAACAATACGTAGCCACAAATACAGTCTTGCAGAAAGTAATAGAAGGAAAATCACAAACCAAGGAGTCCAACAATGCCCACAATAACTCAGACATCTAGCGACCCTTCACCAGCACAACTAGAAGAAGGGAAACACACAAACTCTACTACAAAAAAAAATTACTGGAGTTAACAACCACTGGTCATTAATATCACTTAATATCAATGAACTCAATTCACCTATAAAAAAGGCACAGGCTAAGAGATTGGATATGAAAACAGGATCCAACATTCTGCTGTTTACAAGAAACACACCTCAACCACAAAGAGAGACACCTACTCAGAGTAAAGGGCTGGGAAAAGGTTTATCAAGCAAATGGACCTAAGAAACAAGTGGGTGTGGCCATACTAATTTCTAACAAAGTTGACTTCAAACTAAAATCAATCAGAAGAGATGGAAAGGGACACTTTATGCTCATAACAGGAAAAATTCATCAGAATGAAGTCTCAATTCTGAATATCTATGCCCCTAATATAAAAGCACCCACTTATGTAAAAGAAACATTACTAGAACTCAAGGCAGCCATCAAGCCACACACACTAATAGTAGGAGACTTCAACACTCCTCTCTCACCAATGGACAGGTCAATCAGACAGAAACCTAACAAAGAATTAAAAGACTTAATGGAGGTAATGAACCAGATGGACTTAACAGACATCTATAGAACATTCCACCCAAATAGGAAAGAATATACCTTCTTCTCTGTGGCTCACGGAACCTTTTCAAAAATTGACCATATACTCGGTAACAAAGCAATCTTCCACAGTTACAAAAAAATATTAGTAACCACCTGTGTCTTATCAGATCACCATGGATTAAAATTAGAATTCAACAACAATGCTACCCCCAGAAAGCCCACAAACTCATGGAAACTGAACAGTCAACTACTGAACCACACCTGGGTCAAGGAAGAAATAAAGAAAGAAATTAAAGTCTTTCTTGAATTTAATGAAAACAAAGACACAACATACTCAAACCTATGGGACACAATGAAAGCAGTGCTAAGAGGAAAGTTCATAGCATTAAGTGCCCACTTAAAGAAAACGGAGAAAGCGCTCATTGGAGACTTAACAGCACACCTGAAAGCTCTAGGGAAAAAAAAGAAGCAGACTCACCTAGGAGGAGTAGAAGACTGGAAGTAATCAAACTGAGGGAGGAAATCAACAAACTAGAAACACAGAAAACAATCCAAAGAATCAATGAAACAAAAAGTTGGTTCTTGAATGAAAATCAACAAGATTGACAAACCCCTAGCCAAACTAATCAAACAGCAGAGAACAAGCAAATTAATAAGATCAGAAATGAAAAGGGGGACATAACCACAGACACAGAGGAAATTCAGAGAATCATTAGATCTTACTACAAAAGCCTGTATGCCACAAAATTGGAAAATGTAAAAGAAATGAACATTTTTTAGACAAGTACCATATACCAAAGTTAAACCAGGACCAGGTGAACAATCTAAATAGTCCTGTTAATCTCGAAAAATTAGAAACTGTTATCAAAAACTTCCCTACCAAAAAAACCCAGGACCAGATGGTTTCAATGCAAAATTCTACCAGAACTTCCAAGAAGACCTAATACCTATACTCCTTAAGGTATCTCATAATATAGAAACAGAAGAGTCATTGGCAAACTCCTTTTATGAAGCTACAGTTACCCCGATACCTAAACCACACAAAGACTCAACCAAGAAAGAGAATTACAAGCCAATCTCGCTCATGAACATGGACGCAAAAATTCTCAATAAAATACTGGCAAACCGAATCCAAGAACACATTAGAAAAATTATCCACTATGACCAAGTAGGTTCATCCCAGAGATGCAGGGCTGGTTCAACATATGAAAATCTAGCAATGTAATCCATCATATAAATAAACTGAAGGAAAAAACCATATGATCATCTCATTAGATGCTGAAAAAGCATTTGACAAAATTCAACACCCCTTTATGATAAAGGTCTTGGAGAGATTAGGGATACAAAGGTCATTCCTAAATATAATAAAGGCTATTTACAGCAAGCCAACAGCTAACATCAAATTAAATGGAGAGAAACTCAAGGCTATCCCACTAAATTCAGGAACACAAGGCTGTCCACTCTCTTCTCATCTCTTCAATATAGTGCTTGAAGTTCTAGCAATAGCAATAAGACAACATAAGGGGATCAAGGGGATTCGAATTGGAAAGGAAGAAGTTAAACTTTCGTTATTTGCAGATGATATGATAGTGTACATAAGCGACCCCAAAGACTCCAACAAGGAACTCCTTCAGTAATGTGGCAGGATACAAGATCAACTCCAAAAAAAAATCAGTTTCCCTCCTATACACAAAGGATAAGGAAGCTGAGAGGGAAATCAGAGAAATATCACCTTTCACAATAGTCACAAATAGCACAAAATATCTTGGGGTAACTCTAACCAAGGAAGTGAAGGATTTATTTGACAATAACTTTAAGTCTTTGAAGAAAGAAATTGAAGAGGACACCAGAAAATGGAAGGATCTCCCTTCATCGTGGATTGGGAGGATCAACATAGTAAAAATGGCAATTCTACCAAAAGCAATCTATAGATTCAATGCAATCCCAATCAAGGTCCCATCAAAATTCTTCACAGATCTTCAGAGGACAATAATCAACTTTATATGGAAAAACAAGAAACCCAAGATAGCCAAAACAATCTTATACAATAAAGGAACTTCTGGAGGCATTACCATCCCTGACTTCAAACTCTATTACAGAGCTACAGTATTGAAAACAGCTTGGTGTTGGAATAAAAACAGAGAAGTCGACCAATGGAATCAAATAGAAGACCCAGATCTTAACCCACAAACCTAAGAACACCTATAGTTTCTGATGTTCTTCCCTGAGAAATCATCCCCCAGTTTGGAATCCCAACTTCTCTTCAGTCAGATAATGGCCCTGAGTTTACTTCCCAGATTTCCCAAAACTTGTATAAGGCTCTTAACATCCCTTGGCATTTTCATATCCCATACCACCCTCAGTCTTCAGGGAAAGTAGAATAAACTAACCATTCCTTTAAAAAATGTTCTTGTGGCCGGGCGGTGGTGGCGCACGCCTTTAATCCCAGCACTTGGGAGGTAGAGGCAGGCAGATCTCTGAGTTCGAGGCCAGCCTGGTCTACAAGAGCTAGTTCCAGGACAGCCTCTAGAAACTACAGGGAAACCCTGTCTCAAAAAACCAAAAAAAAAAAAATGTTCTTGTTAAAATGTCACAGGGACTTCACCTTGACTGGGTAAAACTTTTGCCTCTGGCCCTCCTTAGGCTTAGGGCTCTCCCCAAAAGCCCCCCTTTTCATCTCACTCTTTGAATCCATGTATGGGTGGCCAGTTTTAACCCCCGGCCTCTCACCTAAAACCTCTCCCCTTCCTGATCACCTGCTCCCTATTATGGGATTTCACTGACCACTCATTAACTCAACCATGTGCTAGCTCACGCACACTGGTGATTAAAATAGGGGATCAGGTGTTATTTTCTCCCCCAGACCAACATCCCTTACCCCTTTCCCCTAAATGGCAGGGTCCCCTTAGAGTAATTCTTGTAACTACCACAGCTACCAAGCTCAAGGGACTTCCTCATTGGATTCACCTGTCGCATCTCAAACCTTTTACTCTTCCAGCTCAAGATACCCCATAAGTTCCAGAAGACACTAAGATCAGCCCCCCTTTCTCCAGTACCAAAAAAATAAGTCTCATCCCTATTCAACTCTCTTGTGCCTATACTCTCCCTTTTCCTCTTTTTCCTGTATGCAACTTCTCCATATACCTCCAATGTCATGCTTAAATTTCCAATTAACCACTCAGCTGTTATTACAGAAACCACCATTAAACATAGAGCCAGAGGTACAAGGACTGTCAAAAGCCCAGGTGGTAAGAAACAATAATAAATTTATAGCCCAAAAACTCAAAAAAAAAACTCACAAAGCAGACTTTAACATAACAGGCTTATCACTGACTGCAGCACTGTCTCCTGGATGGATGTTAACGTAATGCCATGATGCAAAATTTACTTCAGGTACAACATGAAAGAGTCTAATAAATATCCTTTTCAATAATTCCCTCCCTCTTCCCTCTTCCCACCACTTTCCATTCTATGGTTATAATCATAAACTGTTAACATGTCTAAAATTTATTTCTTTTCAAACATTTTTATAAGCTCCAGGGAGCCAATTTGACCTACAAAAATGGACCAGACTCACCCAGAATAAGTATCATTTAATGCTTTTCTTGTCATTCCTGGTATTTGGAACCGCTAAACGCCCCCCATCTTCCATCTTGGGACTCTCCTCTATTAAACACTAGGATCTAAAAATTTTTTTCCTCCCAAATATAATTTTTGTCTTTCCAGCATCTTGCAAGGTCTAAGCTACAAGCTGACCCAGTTCCTCAGAGCCCAGAAAATGCAGCCATGATCAGCCACCACAGGATGTGGTCAAACATCGCAACTCCTCAACAACCACAAAGTCAGTGTGAAGCAGTCATGAGAGAACTTGTGGTGCCCCATTTCCACCCATTAAGGTCCTCAAATCCACCAAACTTTTATAATAAAAGGGTGGAATGTAATTATTCAGCCACCCATAAGGCTGCACTTCTGGGTCCTAAAGGCAGGCACATGTGGGCAGACCCCTAGGAACAAAGCCCCCCCCCCATGATCCACGTGCACGCATATGTGGTTACCTCCACTAAAGCCCTGTGCGCATGCGTGAGTCGCCCGCCATCTGTGTCATCAGTGTCTGACATACCCATGCAAACCCCCTATATGCATGTGCAAGGCATCGCGTTGCCCGTCATCAGCTTCTGATGTAGTCACGTCTTCCTCCTGCGTGCATGTGCTAGGTAGCCTTTAAAAGCTGGACATCTTTGCTCTCTCTCTCCCCATACACCATTTAGTCAGGCCTATGAGCACCTTCTTTCTCTAATAAACTCCTAAGTGGGTTTGTTTGCATCTCGTGTCTTCTTCTCACTTGCATCAGACATTTCAAAGTGGACATTAAGACAGGAAGGCTGCATTTGATGAGAGTCTTCTGTTACTGGAGTTAGGACCAGAGCCTGTGTCTTTGCTACCCCAACAAGTCAGGCTCAGTCACTCACTCTTATTAAGCCAATGAAAAGAACCAAAATACATTAGTACATTACCATTAGTGGTGGTACATATCTTTAATGCTAACACTTGGAAAGCAGAGGCATATGGATCTCTGTAAATTCAAGGCCAGCCTGGACTACAAAGCTGGCTCCAGGATAGCCAAGGATACACAAAGAAACCCTTTGTTGAAAAAGCAAAACAAAACAAAACAAAAAAACAAGTTAGTTATCTGTGATGTACCCATCTATAATTCAGGTACACTGGAGACAAGGTAGGCAAATCTCTCTGATGTCTAGAAGAGCCTAGTCTATATAGTGAGTTCCAGGCCACCCAGAGTTTCATAGTGAGAGTATTCTTTAAAATGAAAACAGTAGAAAAAGGGAGTACATAATTAATAAAAAAAAATTGTAAACATTACTTTCCTTCATTGTGACTAATTTAGAACAGTGATGAAGATATAGGCAATTAATTCATCTTTGGGGTATTAACAGGCTTAGATAAATAGCAAGACAATATGCACAACAAGGTAATATAACTAAGTCCTATAATTAATTTTTTCCCATCTCTAAAACCCTCCCCTAACCTCAGCTTGTGTCTCTCCTCCAAGGAGGTAAGAGAAGATGTTTCCTCAGTAAAGATAGTCTCATCAGCAGTCAGTCTTTTCCCAGAATGAAATTACCAAGGAAATAAGAATTTCATGGTATCCACTATTTCATGAGTTGTTAGCCAAAGGGAGAGATATAAATGTCTCTTAGAAGGAGGCAGGTACCAGGGATTAATGAGTTGGAGGCAGAGGAACTTTAAGGTCTCAGTGGGGGTCACAAAGTGGGGGTTGTAGGGTACTGTCACTGACAAAATAGAAGACCTAGAGGAGGATGATCCACCACAACTGAATGGATAGAATACAGTTCATACCAACTGGTCCTCATGTACACCCCAAGCACTGCTCTCAGGCATTTGAACTTCGGGCTTTCAAATCCAAACCTAACAATTCTTCCAAACTCTACAGCTCTTTGTAAATGCCTGATGGCCTTAGCTTTAGAGTGACTTAAGTTCAAGTCTCAGGCTCTCCTCACAACCTGGATGTCATCTAGAGTGACTACCATTCAGGGCACCTAACTGAAGGTTTTACACACATCAGGGAAACAGAATATGAAACCATTCAAACAAGTCAGACTTCATGCCTGCAAGTTACTTTTCTTTCCTTACAAGAGGTACAAATTTAATCAGGGGTCCAATTGACATGTGAGATTGTGGGCTCCAACGGATGGTTATTTACCTTATTGGAGATAAACTCACTCTTGTGGCTCTGGTTAAATAGTCAACCATCTTTTAAAGACTTTTCTTGCCAGTTCTCTCCTGATCATTCATTGTACTTTTTGCTCATTTTGTGGAGATTTTGGCTTGGAAAATTCTTTAAGCATCAAGTCTAAGTTAGTTTCTGATGCTATCAATCTTTGAGTCATCGAGGGTGAGGTAAAGATGAACTCAGATCAGCCAATCACACCTTACTGCTATTAATGACATGTTCATGGGGCTGAATAGAAGGCTCAGCACTTAAAAGAGTGGCTGCTCTCCCACAGGGCCTAACTTTTGATTCCCAGTGCCCAAAAGACAGCTGACAACTGCCTGTACCTACAGTCAAAGGGGATCAGACAGCATCTTCAGATTACTACTTGTTCCTGGTATGCCATTGGTATACTCACTGGCAAAATTTATACATTTAAATTAAATTTTATTCTTTTCTGTAGTGAGGAGCTGTGAGCAGGCCTGCTTTTCATCCTGCCAGGCTCCCGGCCACCTGGCTAGCTTATGCCCCGAAATAACAACACACAAACTGTATTCATTTAAATACTGCCTGGCCCGTTAGTTTCAGCCTCTTATTAGCCAATTCTCACATCTTGCTTTAACCCATATTTAGTAATGTGTGTAGCACCACAAGGTGGTGTCTTACCGGGAAAGATTCAGCATGTCTGACCTGGCAGCTGGCTCCAACACGTCTGTCTCAGAGAGGAGAGGCATGACGAATGCCTAACTTCCCTTCTTCCCAGCATTCTGTTCTGTCTTTCCCACCTACCTATGTTCTAACCTATCAGGACAAGCAGTTTTCTTTATTAATTAACCAATGAAACAACAGATAGACAGATGACACTCCCACATCACTTTTCTAAGGTAATGGACATAAATAAAACCATTTTTAACAATATATGATCATATGCATATCTGTCTTTCCACTGTTTGCATATCTGGTTCCCTAGGAGGGCAGAAGAATGCACCAGATCTCCAGGACCAGGAAATTGTAGTGGGGAGCTGCGGGCCGGCTTCCCGCCGCCCGGCTCCCGGCCACCAGCTAGCTTATGCCCCGAAATAACAGCACACAAATTGTATTCTTTTAAACACTGCCTGGCCCATTATTTCAGCCTCTTACTCACATCTTGACTAACCCATATCTAATAATCTGTGTAACACCACAAAGTGGTGCCTTACCAGGAAGTTTCTAGCGTACATCCATCTTGGGCTGGAGCTTCATTGTGTCTGGCCTCTCTCTCAGGAGAGGCACAGTGGTCTGTCTCACTTAGGAGAGGTGTGGCATCTTACTGATCCTTCTACCTCACTTCCTCTTCCTGTTCTGTCTACTCCACCCACCTAAAGGGCGGTCTATCAAATGGGCCAGGCAGTTTCTTTATTAGCCAATGAAATCAACTCAAACAGAAGACTCTCCCACATCATTTCCCCTTTTTCTGTTTAAACAATAAAAGAAAGGCTTTAACTTTAACATAGTAAAATTACATATAACAAAATAGTTATCAAGTAAGAATTAGTTACAATATTATATCCATTTTATCTTTTATCATAACAAAGGAAAACTTTAACTATCTATCCATTCTTCAACTCCATCAAAGACTCCAGGAGGATATAATATTACCTAAGTAAATAAGAAGTAAGCAACTTACAAAACTCTAGAAATGACAGAGACATCTCGCTGCCTGGACAGTGACCCAAAGTTCCTCTGTACCGTTGGGGCATCCATCTTCGGCCTTCAGGCCCATAGTTTCCAGCAGACATTTCCATGAAGCAGGAAATTTCAAAGGCAGTTCAGTCAGTATCTGCTGTGTCCTGCAGAATGTCTCGTGGACTCTTTCATGAATCAGGAATCCCAAAGAATCATCTCACCTTTAGGCAAGTTCAGCAGTCCTCTCTCTGTGGGTTCTTTGTATCCAGTTTCTGCAACAGTCCAGGCAAGAGCAGTTTCTTGCCCAAATGGCTGTCAAACTCCATAAGGATCCTCTTCGATGCCCATTTTCCTCTTGAAGTAGCTAGTGCTGCCAGGAGCAGATATGTCTCATTGTCATGAAAAGCCTTAAGTTATTAAAACATTTAAGTGGAATATTCTGTAGTCTTTGAAAGATATTAGGAATGCCTATCTAACTAAAATATATCTCTATATATCTAGAAAATCTAACTAACATGACTATAAGCTTTACTATTATCGACAATTATCCATTAACAACCTATATTTCCTAATTATACATTACATTTTTAAAAGAACTACACAATCACAATACCTTAATCAAGATCAGAAATACATATAACAAGATTGACCTTAATATCATTAACCAAGATTCACAACAATCCAACTTATTTATATCTATACCATCTCCCCCTTTAAATGTAAAAGAACATTTATAAACAATATTTGGGAATATGGGCGCAGTTATTTCTCTCCAAACTGCTTCCTGCTGAATGGGGGCACTGTTAATCTGATCTTCTATGGTGTAAACTGTGTGCCAGGTTCATCTCAGTCATCAGTTGGGTGAAGTAATTTTCTGAAGGTGTTCACAGCAACCTTTCGGGAGGGCGTGGTCTATCATACCATATTGGGATAGAAGCAATCCACAGTGTCTCATCCTCTGTGAAAACAAAAGGAGAATCTCTTTTCCAAAGAATCATATCCTTAGATCCAAATTCTGAAGTCAAGGTATTTTCAAAATGTCTATGGTGGATTAGTTCAGCAGCATTTATAAACAAATATCTTTTAGCAGCTGTTGCTTCTTCCTCAGCATTCAAACAATTCAAAGAGAGCATAATAACATACAGTATCAAGATTCTCCATATATTTTCCATATTTATGTGGCTTTATTTTTACCTCTATTTCATTTATTTTTACTTTTACTTTTGGAGACACATTCTCTGTATATCTCTGTCCTGGAATAACTCTGTAGACCAGGTTGTCCTTGAACTCTCAGAACTGTCTCTGCTTCCCAAGTGCTGGGATTAAAGGTGTGTGCTACCACACCTTGAAGTCACAGAGATCAATCCACCTCTGCCTCCCACGTGTTGGGATTAAAGGTGTGTACCACCACAACCAACTACTCTTTCTATTTTTACTTTTAAGAACTTTAACTTTAGTCTACATATATTTTCAACACATTGTAAACCATTTTGACGTTTTCTTCAACTTTGAATCTTTCTTTTACTGAATATCTCTTTTTCTGACTACATGAGTCTTTAATTTACCAAACAATATCGGTAGGACTAAAGCTGTGACTTTGACAGCTAGATACAGCCCATTCCTTAGCTTTCTAGCCTCATGGCAGAGGTACCAGCTGTAGCCATGTTCATCACACAACTCTGTGTCGGTTCAAGGTCCCTGCCAGCAAGCAAGCTACAACAGTGTTAAACAACAATCAAAAGCTCCATAGTCAGGACTGCCTGCTTGAAAGAGTCAGAGTTTGTCCTGGCAGTACAGACCAGAACGCCAGCATTTTAAAACAGCACAACTTTTTTCCTGCTGTGGCTGAAAACCGAAAAGCACACGTTCAGCTTTTCATCAACACTGTTTAAGTGTTTCGTGGCAGGACCTCTTAAAAGGGCTGCAGGGTTTTGCAGCTAAAGCTGAGTCAGGAAGCCTCTCTTAGATGAGAGCACTTGCTCTAGCAAGCAAAGCCAAACCCGATAAATTGCTGCTACTGAGAAAACATGCTTTACTCTATTCTTTCCTAAGCTTTCTCAGGCTTTCTGTGGATTCAGTTATCCACGTTGGGCGCCATTCTGTAGTGTGGAGCTGCGGGCTGCATCCCGCCGCCCGGCTCCCGACCACCAGCTAGCTTATGCCCCGAAATAACAGCACACAAATTGTATTCTTTTAAACACTGCCTGGCCCATTATTTCAGCCTCTTACTCACATCTTGACTAACCCATATCTAATAATCTGTGTAGCACCACAAAGTGGTGCCTTACCAGGAAGTTTCTAGCGTACATCCATCTTGGGCTGGAGCTTCATTGTGTCTGGCCTCTCTCTCAGGAGAGGCACAGTGGTCTGTCTCACTTAGGAGAGGTGTGGCATCTTACTGATCCTTCTACCTCACTTCCTCTTCCTGTTCTGTCTACTCCACCCACCTAAGGGGCGGTCTATCAAATGGGCCAGGCAGTTTCTTTATTAGCCAATGAAATCAACTCAAACAGAAGACTCTCCCACATCAGGAAATACAAGTAGTTCTGAAGAATCAGATGTAGGTGCCAGGAATTAAACTTTGGAATACAAGAGGAGCACCACTACTGAGCCATGCTGAAGATGAAGATGAGCTACTATTCCTTCTGTCTCCTATCATCCAGTTATGCCAGCACCATTTGTTGAAGATGCCCTCTTTCTTCCATTGTGTACTTTTGGCTCCTTTATCAAAAATCAGGTGTTCATAGGTTTGTGGTTTAAGATCCGGGTCTTCTATACGATTCCATTGGTCAACCTCTCTGTTTTTATGCCAATACCAAGCCGTTTTCAATACTGTGGCTTTGTAATAGAGTTTGAAGTCAGGGATGGTAATGCCTCCAGAAGAACCTTTATTGTATAAGATTTTTTTGGCTATCCTGGGTTTCTTGTTTTTCCATATAAAGTTGATTATTGTCCTCTCAATCTCTGTGAAGAATTTTAATGGGACCTTGATTGGGATTGCATTGAATCTATAGATTGCTTTTGGTAGAATTGCCATTTTTACTATGTTGATCCTCCCAATCCACGAGCAGGGGAGATCCTTCCATTTTCTGGTATCCTCTTCAATTTCTTTCTTCAAAGACTTAAAGTTCTTGTCAAATAAATCTTTCACTTCCTTGGTTAGAGATACTCCCAGATATCTTATGCTATTTGTGGCTATTGTGAAAGGTGATACTTCTCTGATTTCCCTCTCTGCTTCCTTATCCTTTGTGTATAGGAGGACGACTGATTTTTTGGAGTTGATCTTGTAACCTGTCACGTTACTGAAGGAGTTTATCAGCTGTAGGAGTTCTTTGGTGGAGTTTTTGGGGTCGCTTATGTACACTATCATATCATCTGCAAATAATGAAAGTTTAACTTCTTCCTTTCCAAATTTAATCCCCTTGATTCCCTTATGTTGTCTTATTGCTATTGCTAGAACTTCAAGCACTATATTGAAGAGATAAGGAGAGAGTGGACAGCCTTGTTGTGTTCCTGAATTTAGTGGGATAGCCTTGAGTTTCTCTCCGTTTAATTTGATGTTAGCTGTCGGCTTGCTGTAAATAGCTTTTATTATATTTAGGAATGACCCTTGTATCCCTAATCTCTCCAAGACCTTTATCATAAAAGGGTGCTGAATTTTGTCAAATGCTTTTTCAGCATCTAATGAGATGACCATATGGTTTTTTTCCTTCAGTTTGTTTATATGATGGATTACATTGATAGATTTTCGTATGTTGAACCAGCCCTGCATCTCTGGGATGAAGCCTACTTGATCGTAATGGATAATTTTTCTAAGGAAAGACCCCTCTTGATGGTTGTCAAATAATTCAATGGCTTTCTATACCTCTCCATATTGCTTCTCAGTTTCATTGTTAACACAGTTCCTTGATATGAGTAAGATAACAAAAGCTTTTGTTGAAACTAGTCAGAGTCCAGCCAGATTATATTAGGAAAAGTTCCAAAATTTGAGATAAGATTGTATTTTTGGAATTTTTGACACAGGGTATGTCCACAAAGCCATAGCTGCAATGGAATTCACTATGGGCAACAAAATGGCCACAGACTCAGAGATTGGCCCAACACAATCCTGCAAATGCTTGGATTTTAGCCATGTACCTCTAAGTCCATTTGAGGTATGTGTTTTTAAATGACCTACCACTGAACCAAAGAACAAAAGGATAAAGTATGATTTAAAGGGACCATCACTATTCTGATATACAGTAAAATTTCTTGAAATTCTATAATTTAAATGTGCAACCATGTAGTATGCGCTCAACAAATGGGTTATTTTCTTTGCTTTATTAACTTTATGCATATAAAAATGTTTGAACTGTGTTTGTGTGTATATACCTGTGCCATGATGTGTATGTAGCACTGAGAGGACAACTCACAGGAGTCTATTATTTTCTTCCCCTGTGTGAGTTTAGTGATGAACTTAGGGATTCATTTGACTACAACTGACCTCAATTGCACTCATTCAGGATCAAAAATCATTTATGTAGGGGGCTGGAGAGATGGCTCAGAGGGGAAGAGCACTGGCTGCTCTCCCAGAGGTCCTCAGTTCAACTCCCAGCAACCACACGGTGCCTCACAACCATCTGTAATAAGATCTGGTATACTCTTCTGTACTGTAGGATACATGCAGGAAGAAACCTGTATACATAATAAATAAAAATCTTTTAAAAATCATTTATGTATGTGGGAGTGTGCATATGCCACTGCCCAAGTTAAAAATAAAAAAAAAAACTTGTAGGAGAAATATGGATGACTCAGAAATAGAAAACAGGTCACTGGAATTATCAGCAACCAATTTTAATGAACGAGACAATTCTTTGAAATTCAATCATGGTTTTGAGAAAGTGTTATAAACAATGTTCAGTCCTTAGGATAAACAAATTAAAAAGATGTATACTTATATAAATATTTTCCTATGCAAGGAATTATTACTCAAATTATATTGTGTTCCTCTATCCTCATATAAAATTAAGTTTATAATCTGAAAGGAAAACAACAGTTTACCAGTATAATATTCCTAATAATCTTATTTGAGGACCAATGAAATGGCTCCATGGGAAATGTCTGTGATGTGCAAGGATGGAAAACTAACTTTGATCATCATATTAAGAGGACCAAAAGTAGAAACTGCAAAGTTGTCTTCTGGTCTCCACATATCTGCATTGGTCCTACAAACCCATAATCACATCGCACACACACCATAAATCTTTATTACAAAATACATCTTAGTGCCATTACATTACCTGACATCTCTGGACAATTTCCTTAGAAGGCAATTCTTCAAGATAAAATGCCAAATGGTTAACTAATGGAGATGGGTAAAGCATGGAACATCAGTATATATGTATACACACATACACATAAAACACCAAGCCACAGTATGAGATACACAGTTGAATGTTGATTATCCTACTTTATTTCATCTCTACCAGATAAACAAAAATACTGTTTTTGAATACACACATGAGATCATTATTGTTTCTTACATTCTCTTCTATTAAGCATTTTAACAATGACATTGTTAAATTGTGTTGACAAAACAGCACATGTTGGGAGCACATCATCTACACTTAGACTTGCACGCAGGAGGTAGACCCATGAGGATCATGAGTTCAAATGTATCCCTGAATCATTACTAACATCTAAGCAAAACTGAGTAAGAAACAAGAAAATCTCAAGGGAACTTGAGAATTTGTGGAAATATGAAAAACAAAACTAGGAGCAACAACCCACCACCATTTCAGACACTCTTACTTGAAAAGTATGATCACACACTGCCTGATATTTAAATAAAGGACAACTTAGATGATGGGGATACCATTCTACACATTATAGTAGAAAAATACCTATCAATAAGTAAAAACATAACAGATTAACAAAAGTCATAGAAGAACTAAGGACCACAAAATAAACTTCACTAAATGGATCTGTCACACATGTAGCACACTTTAGTATCTACCTCAAATGTTTCAAATTAGAAACCACAATGCAGTGATCTCTACCATCAGTTTTCAGTGAGCATGGCAAATAATTTACTTCCTTCAAGGCTATGATGAAAAATAAATGAAACACTACTTTTTTTTCTTGAAGCTGAAGACAACTGTAATGTCTAAAGTCTTTACAAAATCATTTTCAGGAATAGAGTTTTCTTTTGTGTGAGTTTATCCCTATTTCCTGACTTTGAATTGATACAAATAGGTTTTGAAATATTTAGAGCACTAGAAACATGGCTGGGCAGTAAAGAAATGTTCACTCCCAGGACCAATGTCTGATTTCTGACAACCTCCTGTAATTTCTGCTATAAAATCCTTGGGTCTAATATTATCAGAAACCACCATGCACATTCACATATCCACACAAAACACACTGATATCACATAATCACAATTAAAACAACTCTTTAAACATTTTCATTCATGAAAGTTTTTCTCTTGTAAGAATTCATTCCTATAATACAGGTGTTAAGGCACCTAATGGCTTATAGAATTTTTCTTCATCATGAAGCAATCAGGTAGCTTAAAGTCTGAGAAATCATGCCTAAGTTGATGGAATCATTTGGGAAGACTTATGAAATGCTGTCCTGCTGAAGGAAGTCAGTCACTAGGAGTAGGTTTTCCTAGTTTACACTCTCTGCTTCATGCTGTAGGTTAAAGATTTGAGTTCTTAGCTTCCTGTTTTAGCTGTCATGTTAGACACTTGTAGCCATGACTCTTTCTTTCTTTTTTGAGAAAGTGTTTCTCTGTAGCTTTGAAGTCTGTCCTAGAACTAGCTTTTGTAGACCAGGCTGGCCTCAAACTCACAGAGACCCAGCTGCCTCTGCCTCCTGAGTGTGGGGTTAAAAGTGTGCACCCCCACTGCCCAGCTGTCATGTCACTTTCATGGCGATCCTGCATCCCTCTGGAACCAAAGGGCAAATTAATTTTTGTAAGTTGACATAGACATTATATCACAGCAACAGAAAAATAACTAATATAAATCAATAAAGTTTCACACCTGAATGAATGATTCTATTTAATTGGAGAGAAATATAAAATCTAAAAGGGTTACAATATTGTTTAAATTCATAGTGCAAGTGTTACAGCTCTGGAGGAAAAGTTATCCTGTCAGGCTATACCTACAACTATGGAAGGAAGGTAGTCTGGATATCTACAGCTGTGTGGAGAAAGATACCCTGATTTGATGTGGGAGTCCCCTCTGTGTGCTGTGATTACCATTAATAAATAAAAACCTGCCTTGGCCTGTTGATAGGGCAGAACTTAAGTAGGCAGGGAAAACTGAACTGAATGCTGGGTGGAAGGACAGAGAGATGCCATGTAGCCACCAGAGACAGGTGATGGGCACCCAGTAAGTCACAGCCACGTGGCCACACACAGATTAATAGAAATGGGTTAAATTAATATGTAAGAGTTAGCCAATAAGAAGCCAGAGCTAATGGGCCAAGCAGTGATTTAATTAATACAGTATTTGTGTGGTTATTTCAGATCTAAGCTAGCTGGGTGGCTGGGAACCAAACAAGCGACCTCCCTACAATACTGATTGTCAGAAGTCAGGTTATACCTGCGGTTGTGAAGGGAAGGTATCCTGTGATGTGGAATTCCCCTCTGTATGGTGTGAACATGTTTTATCGCCATTGGTTAATAAAGAAGTTGCTTTGGCCTACAGCAGGGCAGAATATAGTCAGGCTGGAAGAGATATAGAGAGTAAAAGAGATGCAATGTAGTTGTTGAAGCAGAAAGATGCCAGAACAGAACCTTACTGATAAGCCACAGCCTTGTGGTGACATTAATAGAAATGAGTTAATTTAAGATGTAAGAATTAGTTAATAAGAATCTTGAGCTAACAGGCCAAACAGTGTTGTAATTAATATACTTTCTGTGTGACTATTAGGGTCTAGATGGCTACGGAAACTGCCTGAGCAGTCTCCAACTACAATCCTGGATATCTACAGCTGATAGGAAAGCTACCCTGACTGTTGTTAAGTCAGGCTATGCCTGAAACTGTGAAGAAAAGGCATCCTGAATAGTTATAGCTCTGAAGAGAAAGGTACCCTCATTGTCATGTCAGGACATACTTACAGCTGTGAAGGGAAAGTATAGTGGACACCTACAGCTATAAGGAGACAGGAATCCGGACTGTTGAGAAGTCTGGCTATAACTGAAGCTGTGGAGGGAAGGTAGGTACCTAGGGCTCTGAAGAAAAAGGGCCCCTGATTGTTAGAAGTCAGGCCATACCCACAGTTGTGAAGGGAAAGTGTACTGGACACCTACAACTATGAGGAGAAAAGGTATCCTTGTGGAGGCCCAAAACCATGAGCCTATTTCTGCCTTATCTGAAGGTCAGAGTTTAAGATTGCTCAAAATTGTTAACAGGTATGGCTACACACCCTGACCTAAGGTGTGGTTGTTTTGTGTTTTGGACTTTAAGAAAGCCCATACAGGTAAACCCCCCCCCCTTGAGCAAAAGTGAAAGAATTCAAACATACTTCTGCTCCTTCTTTTGAATTAAGAGGTTTGACTTAGGGAATGACTGCCTTTAGGATACTTGGTCTAGGGTGGGTTCACTGCCTGAATGACAGAATGTTTTTCTCAATAATTAAGGACTTGATGGCTCAAAGTATTGAAGCAAGTAACTGTTCTAGTTGCCTTTTGCATTATGTTAAAGCAGTCTTTTGTCTTCTTCCCACTGCTGTATTGGGGTATAAAAGTATATGGAAAATTAAATGCAGGCAGATTTACAGTATTCACTGGAACTCCCTCCGGTACTATCCTATGTCTTTTTTATTATTGTTTTCACTTGTGTCTTCATTCTCTTATTTTCTAATTCCCATATCCCTAGCCTGGTAAGTAGTATACCTGTCAAAGTTGGTCCCGACATACACTGACTTTTGGGAAGTCCGGCTTTATCTGAGGCTGTGTTCCAGTGGGAGATGTTCTCCCTAAAGGATGTAGCAATACTCCTCTCCAAAAGAGAGCCAACACAGCTGGGCTGGGCTTCACTCTGCTAAGAGAGCTTCAAAGCAGAGATGTCCATGGCTGTTCTGCTCCACTTCCCTAAGAGAGTTTCCTGGCAGAGGTGTCCAATGCTTCTCTGTTCCACACACTAGGGAGTTTCCTAACGGAGATGTCAATTTTTTTTATCAGCTTCAGCCCAAATTGTTACTTCTCTGCTTCACTGGAGTCAATGGGAAACTATTGCAGAAATGTTGCAGTCTCTGGTGAAGAGTTGCTACTTCTGCCCTGCTCCTTTAAGGGACTTTGCCAGCAGAGGTGACCAAAGTTTCTCTGTTCCAATCCACTACAAAGTTTCTTATCACTCAATGAAAGGTCTTCACCCAAAATTCATTCAAAAATTTATTTGGAAGGGAAGAATCCAGGAGAGGGACTGCCTCTGCCAGGGCAGAAATGGGCAGATGCCAACTGAACATGTACAGAACTTATATAGGACTTCTTTAGTGGCAGAGTTTTCCCAGCGAGAAGATTCTCAGGGTGGGAATTGTTTAGATGTCAATTTCTGATCTTGAACAATGCAGAGATTGGCAGGATTTCATGATCAGATGTTGGTAGATCTCGAGCTTAGGGATTAGCTGGTTTTATGCTCAGTTGGTCAAGGGTAGAGTGTGTTTCTTTGGTTCTTGTTTCCGGGACAAAATGTGTTTTTTCACTGGTCCCTTAAAACCTTTTGAGTCTGGTTTCAGGGTCAGGTGTTTCCTTTATTGACTCTGGATTCAAGAACAAACTGTGTTTCTTGGTCTTAGTTTTAGAGTAAGGATATATTTCTTTGACTCCAGTTTCAGAGTCAAAATTATATATTTCACTGGCTCTGGTTTCAGGGTCAGGATGTGTTTCTTTGGCTGGCTCATTTACCCTACACATATGTCTTCATAAATTTACAAATTCATTTTAACATGAGTTTGTATGTACAAACAGTATAAAAGGATATCACAATGCTTGATTTACAAGTAAGGTTCCAGGGCATCTGTCTCATTCAGCAGATACATGGAGTCCGACTCCACTTTCTTTTCTCCACTATCTCTGCTTGGAATTCCTGTCTTGCTCTATTCTGCCCTATCATAAAATTTATTATTAAACAAGGGTAACAAAATGCATTCAAAGCATACAAAAGGGAAACCCAAATCATTGTGTAGCTGATTATAAATGTTTTGGCTAAAGATCTTACCAAATACTTTATAATAAGTCTTCAGTATCTTTTTCAGGTAGTCAATGTCTATTGTAATATACAAAGATTTTAACAGATTGTTGCACACAAAAAGTTTTACTCTTATATAAAGTACAAAACTTTGTCACATTGAATACATTTATAGGGTTTCTCTGCAGTATGATTTTTTTCTCATGATTTAGATACATGCAAATGCTTTACCACACTGATTACATTCATAGAGTTTATCCCCAGTGTGTGATCTTTTATGCATCTGAAGAATACTGTGAAGTGCAAAGGCTTTAACACACTCATTACATTCATAGGGTTTCTCTCCAGCATGTGTCAGTTCATGTTTTTGAAGATGATGACTATGATAAACAAAGCCTTTAGCACACTAATCACATACATACTGTTTCTCCCCAGTATGGGTTCTTTTATGTTGTCAGAGATTACTGTACATACAAAGGCTTTACATTACAATGATTATATTCATAGGATTTCTCTTCAGTATGTGTTCTTTCATGTGTTTGAAGACTATTGTGACATAAAAAGACTTTACCACACTGACTACATTCATAGGATTTTTTTTCCAGTATGTGTTCTTCCATGTCTTTGAAGATGACCATACCGTGCAAAGGCTTTACCACACTGATTACATTCATAGGGTTTCTCTCCAGTATGTGTTCTTTCATGTGTTTGGAGACTATTGCGACATATAAAGGCTTTACCACACTGATTGCATTCATAGGGTTTTTCTCCAGTATGGGTTCTTTCGTGTGTTTGGAGGCTATTGCGACATACAAAGGCTTTACCACACTGATTACATTCATAGGGTTTCTCTCCAGTATGGGTTCTTTTATGTATTTGGAGATTACTGCGCCATGAAAAGGCTTTACCACACTGATTACATTCATAGGGTTTCTCTCCAGTATGAGTTTTTTTATGTTTTTGGAGAGTACTGTGGCATGAAAAGGATTTACCACACTGATTACATTCATAGAGTTTCTCTCTAGTATGGGTTCTTTTATGCATTTGTAGAGTACTGTTACATGCAAAGGCTTTACCACACTGATTACATTCATAGGGTTTCTCTCCAGTATGGGTTCTTTTATGCATTTGTAGAGTACTGTGACGTGCAAAGGCTTTACCACACTGATTACATTCATAGGGTTTCTCTCCAGTATGGGTTCTTTCATGAATTTGTACATGACTGCGCTGTGCAAAGGCTTTGCCACACTGATTACATTCATAGGGTTTCTCTCCAGTATGGGTTCTTTCATGAATTTGTACATGACTGTGCCGTTTGAAGGCTTTACCACACTGATTACATTCATAGGGTTTCTCTCCAGTATGGGTTCTTTCATGACTTTGAAGATTACTGGGATGGGCAAAGGCTTTACCACACTGATTACATTCATAGGATTTCTCTTCAGTGAATGTTCTTTTATGCATTTGAAGATGACTGTGATGTGAAAAGGCTTTACTACACTCATTTCCTTCATAGGGTTTCAATCTAGTATGTGTTTTTTCATCCCTGTGAAGATGACGGTCACATGCAAAGGCTTTAACACACTGAGTATATACAGAAGTTTTCTCTCTAGTTTGACTTTTTTCATGCCTACAATGATAATGGTACATGTGAAAGCATTACTACATTTAATACAGTGTTGAATATTTTTATCTGTATAAATTAACTTTCCAATTTAGTCCAATTTTAAAGAAGAATTATTTGTTAAGTTTTAATCACCATGTTTACAATCTTGTTTTTTCCCTTCATTAAGGCTTGTTTTTCATCTTTGAAGATAACTGAAAACAGTCTTTAATACATGGTTAACATTTACAGAATCTTTTTTCTGTATGAGAATTTCATGTATTTGAAGATAACTGAAAAAACTCCGAGCTTTACCACTCTTATTGCATTTATAAAGTTCCCGATACTCTGAGTGATACTACATTTGCTAAGTGAACTAGGACAAACAGAAGTACTTACACAGTCCTAGTACTCATGGTGCTTTTCTGAAATGTGAGCTTATTGATATATTAACAATGAGACTAGAAAACCAATTACTTGTATATGTGTACACCAAATTCAACAAGTATACTCAACATCCCTATGCTCATGTGGCTTGCATCCAGAGTAACATATGATATACTTAGTAAATGAAGAAAAACAAACATAAGGTTTCCACATGAGTTCACACAGTTTGACTTTCTGTCCTCATAGACTTGTATCTGGATTAAGGCTTCTTCACAACAGCTGCTCCATGATTTCTGACTCTAACTGCCCCCTCACTAAACTTAACAGTCACAAGTATATGGGTTAAACTACCTCTTCTAAGGACTACTAGTATAATAGAGACTTTTACAGATAAACTTACCACCTTTTCAACATGTATATCTTTTATAATATGAATAATATGAAATAAATGCATTGACAATTTTGCAGAATAGCTTTCATTGTATTATTTCAATGGCAATATAGGTTAAGACATTGTTTCCTTGACTTCTTTCTTAAAAGAATGACTTGCAAATGCAATTCACCTATCTGAAATTTAATAATCATCAATGCACTTTATTATTTACACCGTTGCTTTGGTTTAAAACACATAGGATACATTATAAAGTCTTCAGAGGTACATTTGTATCAGCTTATACATGAAAATTACCTTGCATGTCTTCTAGAACTTTGACAATGTTCTTCAATATTATGGTTTTCCCAACTGTATCCTAAAATATAGTGCCAGAAAAGTGTATGTTATATTTTAAAAATTGTTAAAAATTTAGTTACCATTTGAAACCTTACAAACATGCCTGGTTTATTTACCCCATTCTTCTTTCTCAATCATATTACAAAAGAGCATCATTAACTAATGAACAGTTGTTCCCTTATTTGAAACATGAAAGATAATTCTGCCTTACCTATAGTAGTGAGGTTTCTGTAGGTCTCCACCATCACATCTTTGTAGAGACTCTTCTGGGAAGGATCCAGCAAAGTCCATTCTTCCCAAGTGAAGTCAACATGCACGTCATCATAGGTCACTGCATTCTAAAATATCCCATACATGTGTACAACAGAAAGTATGATTTTGACAACACTGTAAATGTATACTTCTTTGAGATTATAGTCATATAATTCTGGTGCTCCCCATACTTATTCCATGACATAGACACCATAATTTAATCACCAAGCCACTTTGATTAATAGAGTTTCTATGTTATTATTTTCAGGCTGAGCAGCTGGGGTTTAACAAGCAGCTTCCCACAACAAACTGGTGCCCATGTGGCCAACTAATATGCACTTAAAATCTTAGAGAGTTTGGAAAGGAATTCTAGACACTAAAAAATGAAGTTCAGCCACATTTATTTCCCCAAATGGGCTTTGCTTACTGGTGACGTGCTTAGGCTCCTTTAAGAGAGGTTTTCCTGATTTAGAGGTAGCAGAAAAAAAGCTGCACCATTTTGAAATGCCAGTTTTTTGGGCCATGCTGCCAGCGTGAACTCTGACTGTTTCTGGATGACCAGCTATGGGGTCTCTGAGCAGATTGCTAATGGCAACTTAGACTCCATGTATGCCTGAAAATGGGGCAGTGGGCATTGCTCTCAGAGGCAGCAAATGTGCCTCTGCCACATTGGACTGGGTGGAGCAAGCATGCAGGCAATATTTGCTCTACCAATGGCACAGCTTAAGTTAATAAGAAGTGCTTACCATCTTAAGAAGCACTCCTGAACAGTAAAGAATTACAGATACACAATAGGACAGATTCATACATAAAAGACCACTAAATGGGTCACAGTGTGTTTAAAAAACATACATAGGCCTGGGCGAGAGAACAAAAAGAGTATAGAGAGTTATAAAAAGAAGTAGATGGTTTATAAAAAATTAAAGAAAGTTTTTATTTTTTTTTTTTTATTTTTTTTTTTTTTTGGTTTTTCGAGACAGGGTCTCTCTGTGGCTTTGGAGCCTGTCCTGGAACTAGCTCTTGTAGACCAGGCTGGTCTCGAACTCACAGAGATCCGCCTGCCTCTGCCTCCCGAGTGCTGGGATTAAAGGCGTGCGCCACCACCGCCCGGCTCTAAAGAAAGTTTTTAAAGAGACAGAGTACAGTCATAAATTAAAGGAGTAAAGATAACAAAATAAATATTAAAAAAGTAATAGAATAAAAACAAATAAGCCACGTAAACATGGACTATATACAGAGTGTCTGAATTATGTATATTATTGTGTTTTCTTTGAATTTTTTGAGTGTAAAGGAGCTAAGTAACCAATATATATACTTTAAAGTTAACATATCTTCAGAATTTGGGTCTAAGGCTTTGTTGCTTTGAAGTAAAGGTTCTTCTTTTGTTTCCACAGAGGATGAGAACCTGTGAAATCCTTCCAGACCAATGTGGTTGGCCTATTAGCTCAGGCTTCTTATTAACTAATTCTTACATCTTACTACATAATTCTTGTCTGTGTTAGCCACATGGTTTGGTATCTTTTAACAGTGAGGCATTCTCATCTTGTTTCCTCTGCATCTGGGTGACAACTGCAGACTGAGCCTTTCCTCTTCCCAGAATTCTCCTGTTCTGGTCACCCCACCTATCCTTCCTGCCTGGTTACTGGTCAATCAGCATTTTATTAAAGCAATACAAGTGACAAATCATTACAAGACCATTGTCCCACAGCAAGTAGCATCTTGTAAAAATCAGAAAACAAGTTACATCTTTCCAACATACAATGGTACAGAATACCGTTCACACTCCAAAATAGAGAAATGGAGACAGAGTGAGGGAAGATTGAACCAAGGCAAGACTGAAGCATAGCAGGACAAACATCAAATCCTGTAGCTCTGTCTCAGATGCAAAGGGCTTCAGTTTCAAAGGGCTTAGCTGGCCCTATCCCTGCATCTTCTCATACACCTCCCTCTTCAGTTACATTCCATTCCCTATATTCAGTTCATTCTCCATAGAAGATGCCTTATAGTTTAGGAATCTCAATATCTTGTGGTATTAGGGCAGACTTCCATTCCATGGCAAGGGCCTTGTCTATAATAGTAATAAACTCCTTGAAAATCCCTGCTTCTTTCAGTAATTGGCTACCACCTGAAACGATTATTTCATTTTCATTTATTTCAGCCCCAAATTTTTTTTTTACTGTAGACCTAAATGAATCATCAGGAATAAACATCCAACTGATCCAATATTTCATTTAAGAAATTAGCACATTATTTTTTAATTGTGCTTTACTAAATTTCCAAGTCATAGGCAGAAAAAGAAGATTTTAAAGCCAAAAATGTCACACAAATGACCTCTAACTTAAACTGTTATGGAGTCTATCATTTCTAACTGAAATCCTACGATCTCAATCTCTACTTTCTGGCATTCCTCTTAACATTTCGGTCATCCTGGTCCTACAAGATCAGTCAATTTAGTTCTGTGTACTACTTTCTATATTTTTTTGCCACCTAAAGTCTAGATATCTTCTATACTCTTTCAAGAGACATCATTCAGGGTTCTGCCTAGTAACAATGTTACTTTTGGTTTTCCATTTTGTGTTCTAACTTGGATTTATGTTGCTCTGATTAAATCCTCTAACCAAAAGCAGCTCAGACAACGAGTGGGGTAATTTGACTTCATCATTTTCAGAGTTTAGGATAGAAAATCAACCTAATAGTTGAAGGCAAAAATCCATGGACAAAGATTGTTTCCTGGCTTTCTCTTGCCTAGTCACTGTCTCATTCATGATGAGATAGCTCCCTTTTGTAGCCCAAGCCCACTTTCTTAGGGATATTGCCACCCTCAGTGAAGGAGCCTTCCCACATTAATCATCAATCAACACAATCTCTCCCAGATACAGCAGTCTATGGCTTTTATGAACAAAGCCACTATGAACACAATTGAGCAAATGTCCTTGTGGTAGGATATTTTGGGTATATGTCTAAGAGTGGTATAGGTGGGTCTTGAGGTAGACTGACTCACAATCTCCTGAGGACTGCATATTGATTTCCACACTGGCTGTACAAGTTTGCACTTACAACATTAATGGATCCCCTTGCTACATGCCCTTGCCAGCATTAGCTGTCACTTGTATTATGGATCTTAACAATTCTAACAGTTGTAAGATGAAATCTAAAAGCAGTTTTGATATTAATCATGGAGTATTCATGGGGCTGTGCCAGGTCCTATGTATACATGCTATGGTTGTTTAGTTTGGGTTGTTTGTGAAACTCCTAATTGTAGGAGTCATGGTATCTCTGACTTTTTGTCTGTTCTTAGGACCCTTTTCCTTCTATTGCATTACGTTGTCTAGCCTTGAAATACGAGTTTGGGCCTAGTCTTATTGAACCTTGATATGATTTATTTGGTTGATATCCCTGGGAGGTCTGCTATTTTTTTGAGGGAAAAGGGAGCAGTGGAGCTGGGACAATGGGGGAGGGACTGGAATGAGTAGAGGAAGGGGAGAATTCAATCAGGATATATAGAATGAGAGAAGAATAAATATAAATAAAAATGCATTTAGTCTAAGTTCAATGATCCTTATAATCTGTAGCAACTCAAACATCGCAAATGTCTAAAGTCTCTTCTGACACTGAAGACAATCTCTTGAATGTCACATGTTGTAAAATAAAAATAAATAAATAAATATTTACAACATATAATGGCACAGGACATATTCCCATTGATAAAAATAGGAATATGACAGTGTTACAGCTCCCAACATAGGCAGACTCATGTGTGTGTCACACCAGTGAGAAGAACAGATGGGCAGATCACAAGCCTATGAAATTTCCCACTCCCTACATTCCCACAGACACAATCCTCCAGTTACCCTACAGGTGCTACTCCCAAAACCATGTACCCATCCTTATATCAGATGCATAGCCTCTGCTAAAGTGCAGACCACATCAGCCAAAAAAAAAAAAAAAAACCAGGAAAACTGAGGTAAAGACTCTCTGCTGGACCAGAACCTATGCCAGTCACCAGAAATTCATATAAGTTTCTTGTCTGTGTACCTCCTCCATTCTTTTAATAATCCCACAACACTATTCCCAATCCCACTTCCCTACTCTTCTCTGTGTTGTAGCCTTCAACTTGGGTGGAGACCAAGTTGCACTATCTGTAAGACGACTATGTAGACCACATTCCAATTGACCTTCCTCATTCTCCTGGTCACGCTCAACACTATCCCCAAGTTCCCTACCCTCTCCCAAACATGGGCGGACACTCCCTGCTGGAACAAAGTCCATACTATCTGTAAGATTTCCAGCCCTAACTTGGGATGAGAGCCCCTGTTTAACCATAGGCCACATAAAGCAGAAAACTAGAGAGAAAATAGAAACCAAGGAACAAAACACCCATACAAAAAGACAAACTGAGAAATTGGTACCTAGACCCACAAATATGTCAAACCCAGATACCTAAACACCAGCATAAAAACACAATGAACAACAGCCAGCGCAATAAGTCACTACCAGATTCCAGCTATCCTAATATTACAAGCCCTGAATATTCCAACACAGTTGAAGCACAAATAAATTTTATAAAGATAACAGAAGTCCTTAAAGAGGAAGTAAATGAATCCCTTAAAGAAAATAGAGAAAGGATAAATGAAGTATTGGAGAAAATCAATAAATCTCTTAAAGAAAGCCAAAACGTAAACAAAAAACAGTTGACAGAAATGAATGAATCTGTTCAAGACCTTAAAATAGAAATAGGAGAGCTGAAGAGATGGCTCAGCAGTTAAGAGCATTGCCTGCTCTTCCAAAGGTCCTGATTTCAATTCCCAGCAACCCCATGGTGGCTCACAACCATCTGTAAAGGGGTCTGGTGCCCTCTTCTGGCCTGTAGGCATACACATAGACAGAACATTGTATACATAATGATAAAAATAAATATTTTTTAAAAATTATTAAAAAATAGAAATAGGAGCAATTTAAAAATGTGAACTGAAATTATGAAAATGAAAATTTAAGTAATCAAATAAGACCTACAGAAGCATGCTTCACCAAAAGAATACAAGACATTGAACAGAGAATTTCAGACCTTAAAAGCATGATCAAAGAAATAGATATATTGATCAAAGAAAATGTTAAACCTAAAATTTCCTGAAACATAACATCCAGAAAAATCTGAAACACTAGGAAAAGACCAATCCTAAGAATAATAGGAAATGGAGGAGAAGAATCTCACCCCAAAGGCATAGAAAAATATTTCAAAAAAATAGTCAAAATCTTTCCTAACTAAAATGACACAGTAGAATGCAGGCCACAGAATCTAAGTAGGGTTCATAGGAGCTCACAGAGACTGAAATACCAATCATTGAGCCTGCAGGAGTTTGCATAAGGTCCTCTGCATATATGTTATCATTGTGTAGCTTGGTGTTTTTGTGCAACTCCGAACAGTGGGAGTGGAGGATGTCTCTGATTCTTTTGCCTGCTCTTGGAACCCTTTTCCTTCTTCTGGGTTGACTCATCCAGTCTTTGAAATGTGCCTATCATATTAATTTGCTATGTATGGCTTTATTGATATCTCTCGGATATCAGCTCTATTCTGAAGGGAAATGAAAATTGAGTAGATCTGGTGGAAAAGAGAGTGGTGGGAAGGACTGAGAGAAATGAAGGGAGGGAAAACTGCAGTTGGGATCTATTATAAGAAAAGTGATACATGATGTACTTCAGTATAAGTGTTGCTTTTCTTGGTTAATGAATAAAGCTGCTTTGGCTGATGGCACGGCAGAATATAACCAGGCTGGAAGAGATATAGAGAGAGACTAGGCAGAGTCTAAGAGATGCCATGTAGCTGCCAAAGCAGAAAGATACCCCAGAACCTAATCAGTAAGCTACAGACTGTGGCTATACAAAGATTAATAGACATGGGTTAAGATGAAAGAGGTAGCTGGTGTAGGAGGTCCTTCTGTATTTTGTGTTGCTTTCATTGGTTGAATAAAGAAACTGCCTTGGCCTTTTGATAGGCAGGTACTTAGATAGATAGAGAGAACAGAACTGAATTCTTGGAGGAAGATGGCAGAGAAAGAGAGCCACCATGAAGCCTCCAGGTCAGAAATGCTGAATACTTCCTGGTAAGTCACAACCTCATGGTTTTAAACAGATTACTAGAAATGGGTTGAATCAAGATGTGAGAGTTAGCCAATAAGAGGCTAGAACTAATGGGCTAGGCAGTGTTTAAATGAATACAGTTTCTGTGTAATTATTCCGGGGGTTAAACTAGCCAGGCAGATGGGGCAACAAGCCTGCTCCTCCTTAATACAGCTAGTTAATAAGAAGCCTGAGCTTCAAGTCCAAATGGATCAAAGACCTCAACATAAAGCCAGCCACACCAAACCTTATAAAAGAGAAAATGGGAAGTACACTTGATTGTATTGGCACAGGGAACCACTTCCTAAATATAACCCCAGCAGCACAGATACTGAGAGAAACAATAAATAAATGGGACCTCCTGAAACTGAAAAGCTTCCGCAAAGCAAAGGACATGGTCAACAAGACAAAGCGACAGCTCACAACATGGGAAAAATCTTCAATAACCCCATATCAGACAGAGGTCTGATCTCTAAAATATACAAAGAACTCAAAAATTGGACAACAAAAGATCACATAATCCAATTTAAAAAAATGGAGTAGAGACCAAAACAGAGAACTCTCAATAGAGGAATCTAAAATGGCTGAAAGACGCTTAAGTAAATGTTCAGCATCCTTAGTCATCAGAGAAAAGCAAATCAAAACAACTCTGAGATTCCATCTTACACGTGTAAGAATGCCCAAGATCAAAAACACTGATGACAACTTATGCTGGAGAGGTTGTGAGGAAAAGAGAACACTTCTGCATTGCTGGTATAAATGCAAGCTGTTACAACCCCTTTGGATGTCAGTGTGGTGATTTCTCAGAAAATTCCCTTCTTCAAGACCCAATAATTCCACTTTTAGGTATATATCAAAAGGATGCTCGCTCAATTATGTCACAAGGACATGTGCTCAACTATGTTCATAGCAGCTTTGTTTGTCATAGCCAGAACCTGGAAACAACCTAAATGCCCCTCAATCAAAGAATGGATAAAAAAAATGTGGTACATTTACACAATGGAGAACTACAGAGCAGAAAAAAATACCAATATCTTGAATTTTGCAGGAAAATGGATGGAACCAGAAAACATTATTTTGAGTGAGGCAATGCAGACATAGAATAACAATTATCACATGTACTCACTCATAGGTAATTTTTAAACATAAAGCAAAGAAAGCCAGCCTACAAACCACAATCCCAGAGAACTTATACAACAATATGGACACTAAGAGAGACTTACAAAGATCTAATCTACATGGGAAGTAGAAAGTATAAAAAGACAAGCTCTCCTGAGTACATTGGGATTATGGGGACCTTGGGGGAGGGTTGAGTGGGGGAGGGGAGAGGCAGGGAAAGGAGTAGAGAAAAATGTAGAGCTCAATAAATATCAATAAAAATAATTAAAAAGAAGCCTGAGCTAATAGGACAAGCAGTGCTGTAATTAATATAGTTTCCATGTAATTATTTGGGTCTGTGTGCCCAGGAAATGAACAAGCACTCTCTGTTTACAAGATAAATAAATTTTGAAAAGAGAGAGAAATGGGAAGATTGGTTCACAGTAACACTAAAACTCAGTAGGGCAAACAACAAATCATATATATATATATATATATATATATATATATATATATGATTTATGTATGTATGTATGTAGTTCTCCATGGCAGATATCTCATGGCTTGGATATCTCAACATCAGATCATCTAAAAATACAACTCTGTCTTCATCTTCACAGCTTCATGCAATGAAGTCTCATAGTCTCCTCACTGGGTTTTTGACTCTGCTAAACAGATAGATGCAACAGTGCTAAACTGAAACTAAAGAGGAAGAATCTATGACCTATAAATTTTGCTTCTTTCTTTTTCCAGAAAAAATACAATATGGGTCCTCCCCACAATTTGACTTCTAAGTTGTTATGGATGTTACCATGCTTAGATCAGAGTTCCAGCACCTTCTGCATGAAGTTGCTTCCTTGGATTAGAAATCAAATTGCTTATTCCTTTGAGAAATTCAAGACTTAGATAGATGGCATCTTACCCTAAGTTACCTTCCTAAGCTTCAAATTGTAAGAAGGGCCTTCTATTTAATGGTTCTAAACTTCTTGAAATTTTCTCCCTCTTTTTCACCACAGGACTGCCACTTGAATCTTCCTAGTGTTCTTTTTCTCCACAAAACGGACTTTTCATTTCTTTCTACATCACACATTTTTCCCGCTATAGACCTAAATAAATCATCAGTAATAAGCAGCCAACAGAATCAATACTTTGTCTAGGAAATCACCCAATTACTTTTTAATTTTGCCTTACTCAATTTCTCAGGAAATGGAAAAAATTGGAGTGATTTGGGAACAAAAATATTATACAAATGACCCATAGATAAATTTTTCATGAAGTCTATTTCCCACTGAAATCCTATGAACTCAAGCTCCACTATGTGCATTACATTCAACACCTCCATATTCCTAGTCCTACAAGAATAGTTAATTAAGCTCCGTACAGTTTTCTATGGTTTTTGCCATCTAAAGTCCCAATATCTTCCACATTCCTCCAAAAGACAACGTTCCCACATTCTACCCAGCAACAAAATCACTTTTGGTGTACCACATTTTGACCTAATTTGTTCATTTCTTGCTGTGATTAAATTCTCTAAATAAAAGCATATGAGGTAATAAACAAGTTTGTTTGATATTTCCAGATCACAACCCACAATTGTGGAAGCTTAGGATAGACACTCCAGTTAGGAACTGAAGGCGAGGACACAGGGAAAAAAATGTATACTGGCTTTTTCTCTTGCTTAGTCACTCTCTCATGTTCAGCCAGCCTTCTTATCCCTCTCAGTCCCACTTACTTAGGGTATTGAAATGCTCAGTGGAAGAGAAGAGTCTTCCCACATCAATCATAAATCAACACAAACAGAGTAACTAGCAATTTTGACCTGGGCAAAGCCTCAATTGATGTTCTCTCAGATGACGCTAATCTACATCATGTTGACAGCTGAAGCTAATTAAGGTAGAGATGATAATATATAAAATTTTTTAAACACAAAATCAATATATTAACCATATCAAACATGAAGAACTGGAAAACACCGATAGGTCAAGAAATGAGAAAAAGTGTCTAAGATCAAGAAAGCTAAAATTGTCTCTCCACAGAAACTTCCTAAACCAAGAAATGCTCAGGGACCTCATAATATAGTAAATTTTCTGAAAAAGAATGATGAAAATTGATCATTTTCTAGAGAAATAACAATAAATTGAGATAATTAATAAAATCAACAATGTAGACAGTATCATAGGCAAAGTAAGACACAAAGACAAGCCTGAAAAAACATCATGGTTTCTTAAACAAGAATGACAAGACACTAAACAAAATTAAATAACAAGAAATCACTGGCCAGCAGTCATCCTGTGCACTCTAGTTCTCTCCTTTGCTGATAATTGAAAATGGATTGGGTGAGGAGAGCTGTTTCACAAAAATTGGAGAAATGTGCATAAAAATTTCTGATGTTTTACTTTATAAAAAAAAAAGTTTTGATTACTAAAAGGATCTCGTTCTCTTATAAAAAGAAAATTATATTAAGGTCACTTAGGCACCATTTTGTGTCCTATGACTGAAGATTTGAGGAAATAAAACCTTTTTCAAACCAAATGAAAGATAATAAATTTTTTAAAGAAACAGTGGTATGATTTATATTTTACACCTAAAGCAACTTGTTTTGGGCTGGAGAGATGGCTCAGAGGTTAAGAGCACTGGCTGTTCTTCCGGAGGTCCTGAGTTCAATTCCCAGCAACCACATGGTGGCTCACAACTCTCTGTACTGAGACCTGGTGCCCTCCTCTGGTGTGCGGGCATACATCGAGGCAGAATGTTGTATACATAAGAAATAAATCTTAAAAAAAAAAAAAAAAAAAAACTTGTTTTGCTCTGTTTTATGAGAAACTAGGTTTTTTGAAAAAAAGTTTATCCCCACATTTTGTATATGTTTATGTGTGAGAAAAAAATGTCTTCCATGTGTATACAGGTGACATATAAGAAAAGAAGGTGTCAGATCCCCTGCATCTGGAGAAGCAGGTGATTCTAAGGGTCCAAACTTGGATATTGGGATATGAACAGGCCTAATAATTTTGAGTCACTGAATAGAAGCAGTATTTTGTACAAGAAATCAGTTTATTCCTTTGTAATTCTGCCACACACTTTCGCAGGACATGGAGAGAACAAGAAAGATTAGGACAAAAATATCACGCAAATAATCTCTAGATAAATTTTTCATGACGTCTTCTAAGCAACTGGGCTTATGTACCAAGCTAAAATCCCCAGAAAGGGCCATAAGGAATGAGGCCAGATTTGGGCTAGATAGGCCACAACAAGACAAGGCTGTGACTGTTTTATTGAGGATACTCAGACTTTTTATTTATCAAAAATAGAAGATAAAGGCAATTTCTAGGATCAAAACAGTTGTAGCTTCCAGGATGATGTGGGATTCCCCTCTGTAATCTGTGAGTATGTTTTAATCCCATTGGATAATACAAAAAAAAAACTGCTTTGGGCTTATGAAGCACATAATAGAGCAAGGTGGGAATCCCAAGCAAAGATAGAGGTGAAAAGAAAGGAGAAACAGGGAGACACCATGGAGCTGCCAAAGGAGACAGACACTGTATGGAAACTTACCGGTAGGCCACAAGCACTGGCAATACACAGATTAACAGAAACGGATTAATTTAAGATGTAAGTGTTACTTAATAGGAAGCCAAAGCTATTGGCCAAGCAGTGTTGTAATCAATATAGTTTCTGTGTAATTATTTCTGGGCAGCCAGGAAACAAATAAACAGCCTTTGTCAACAAAATGGTGCAAAAAGAGGCAACTATATCAACATAAAACATGAGAATTTTTTAAAAAAATCTAGACACAAAAGAACAGAGTTAAGCATGACTTCTTGTTAGCCACATATTTTTCCAGATGAGTTTTGTTAGCTGGCAGCAAGCAAGGGTGCCACAGCTCCTATAAGAGAGGTCTTCCTGACTCAGCATTGGCAACAAAGGATGCACAGCTTCTTTAGGAAAGGGCTTCCTGTTTTGTGCTGGCACAAATAGCTCTGACTCTTTTGGGAGGTACTGCACTTAAATGGGGTCTGTGTGTACCATGTTACAAATTGCATAATGGAAACATAGACATGCCATGTCCCTAAAGCTGGGGCAGAAAGAATGGCTTACAGAGCTGGCAGTAAACATACCTCTGCCATGTTGGACTAAGTAGAGCAAGCAGGCAGGGCTGAGGAGTTGGTCCTAGCCATGCCTGTTTAGCATTTAACAAGTGCTTCTGGTCAGAAAATAACTACAAATGTGCAAAGAAACAGATTCATATAAAAAGACCTGTAAATGGGTCACAGTGTATAAATGTATGTAAGCTTGGGAGAGAGAAGACAGTCATACATTAAAGGAGTAAAGAAAAATAAGCCATGAAAAGATGGGAAATAGAGAGTTTAGACTATGTATATTATTGTGTTTTCTTTGAGTTTTTTGACTGTGAATGAGCTAAGTACAGAGAGACATTTCATTGTGCAGGCTGCTAAGCCAAACCAACAGATATATTTTAAAGGTCTCTTGACTTCAAAATTTGGGTCTAAGGATATGTTGCTTTGGAAAAAAGGTTCTGCTTTTGTTTCTGCAGAGGATGAGAACCTGTGGATTTCTTCCAGAATAAGGTGATTTGATGGGCCAAGATCCCCTGATGTCGACCCATGAACCTTCAAAAATACTTCGCCCAACAAAAAGCAGAAAGGAGTTTGGAGAGAACTACTACAAAATTCCCATTGTTTATAAATGTTTGTTTACATTTAAAGGGAATATGATATAGACATAATACTTTGCATTTGTATACATTCTGGTCTATTGATACAAATTTAAGGTCAATTTTGTTAAATGAATCTCTGCTCTTGTTTAAGGTATTATATTTATTCAGTTCACTTAAAGATGATATTTATAGTTAAATAAAAATTAATAGATAGTCATTTATAATAGTTAAACTTGTAGTCATGTTAGGCTTTCTAAATGTACAGAGATATCATATGGATAGGTATTCTTCAAATCTTTCAAAGACATACAGAATATGGCATTTTAAATGTTTCAAAAACTTAGGCCTTTTCATGACAGTGAAACATGTCTCCTTCTGGTAGCACAAATTGTTTCAGAGAGGTTGATGGGCATTGAAGAAACTCATTATGGAATTTGCCTTCAACGTGACAAGGCTAGCCAATGAGGAAAGAAACTGCTCTTGCCTGGATTGCTTGATGGTATGTTGTGCAAACTGGACATGATGTACAGAAAAATGAGACAGTACCTGCTTTGTGAAAGAGTCTGCTAGACATTCTGCAAGACACAGAAAAAAAGGTAACTGAGAAATTGCCAATATAGGTGGAACTGTCTTTAAAATTTTCTGCTTCATGAAAAAGTCTGCCAGACACTACAGGCCTGTAAACTAAAGATGATGCCCCAATGTTACAGAAGAACTTTGGGTGACTGTCCAGGCAACAAGATGTCTTTGACAATTCTAGAGTTTTGGAAGTGCTTATAATTACTTAGGTAATATATATCCCCTTCTGAAGTCTTTGCTGGGGTTGAAGAAAGACAGTTTTATAAAAGATAAATTAGATATAAAACTTTAGAATCACAAAGATAAAGTAGATGATAGAGTATTTTCCTTATTTGCCAAATTAAATGGACTAAAAATTGTAACTATAATTATTTTATTATATGTAATCTTGCTATAACAAAGTGAAAACCTTTTATTGAGACAGAAAGGGGAGGTGTTGTGCAATTCTCCTCTGTATGCTGTGACCATGTTTTATTCCCATAGGTTAATAAATAAGCTGCTTTGGGCCTTAGCAGCACAGAAGAGAACATGGCGAGAATTCCAGGCAGAGATAGAGGAGAAAAGAAGGCAGAGTCAGGGAGATGCCATGTAGCCACTAAAGAAGAGAGATGCTGGATGGAACCTTACCAGTAGGTCACAGCAATGTGGTGATACACAGATTAATAAAAATGAGTTAATTTGAGATGTAAAAGTTACTTAATAAGAAGCCTAAGCTATTGGATATGCAGTCTTATAATTAATACAATTTCTGTATAATTATTGCAAGTCTGGGCAATGGGGAAATGACCAAGCACCCTCTGTCTATACCAGGATATAATGAAGTTTGCAAGCTATACAACATACACAAGATTAATGTCTAAGTTCAACTGTCCTGTTAAGCATTCATGATTCCTTGACTACTAAGAGATCATAAAAAGATCACAAATCATCCTGAATGCTTCACTGCCTGAGGGAATGCAACAGTCTGTCAGGAACTGAGAGGTATATTGTGACCCAGGAACCACAGACTTTAACCTGAAAAACCTATGACAGAAGTCTCTCAAGGCAGTTAGGTCAGGCCAACTCCACGGTTCCCAGAAGAGCCTACTGCCCACTAAAATCCTTGACCTTGACCTCCACTGTCTGCCCTCACTCTCAACATTCCCATCTTCTAGGTCCTACAAGAACAGCTGATTAAGCTCTTTGTCCAATTTTCTGATCTCTTCAGCATTCTTATAAGAGTCAACATTCCCAGTTCCTTTGCAGCAACAAAATCCCCTTTGAGTCCCATTTTCATTCCAACTTTCTTCTGCTGCTGTTATTAAATTAGGCAATCAAAAGCAACTCGGGTAATGAACATGTTTATTTGGTGTTAACCCTATTTCACAATGCCTTGGACAGATAATCAAGCTATTAACTAAAGGCAAAATATGTGGAACCATTGTTTTCTGGCTTTGCCACTGTCTTGTGCTCAGCTAGCTCTCCTATCTATCCCAAGGTTGCTTGTTCAGAGATATTACCAACTCAGTGAAAGAGCCTTCCTATATCAATCAAAATCAATACAATCTCTCTCAGATACCTTAATCAGGTATTTTGATCTAAGCACATTCTCAATTGGTATTTTCTCAGATCACTCTATGCTATGTCATGCTGACAGCTGAGGCTAATTAGAAGAAAAAGATGATAAACAAAAAGGTTTTAAAGATCCAAACGCAACATACTAATCATATCAATCACTTATGGAGCAAAAACACAAATGAAGATAGATATGCCAGGAAATGGAAAGAGGCAAACATCTAAGATAAAGAAAACTAAAACTGTCTCTCCACAAAAACTCCCAAACCAACAAAAACTCAAGGAACTCATAACATGAGAAATCTGAATACAAACTTGGTGAGATCATTATTTTATCGAAAATAAACAATAAACTTGAATAACAATGAATAAAATAAACAACATAGATGAGTAGCACTGACAAACAAAGACATGTTATGCTCCTTTAAATAAAAACTACGAGATTCTGCTGGGCGGCGGTGGCGCACGCCTTTAATCCTAGCACTTGGGAGGCAGAGGCAGGCAGATCTCTGTGAGTTCGCGACCAGCCTGGTCTACAAGAGCTAGTTCCAGGACAGGCTCCAAAGCCACAGAGAATCGCTGTCTCGAAAAACCAAAAAAAAGACCTAAAAGATTCTAATCAAAATCAAACTGTAGGAAATCATTGACCAGCACTCATCCTAGACACTTCAGTTCTTTATCTTTTACCAATAACAGAAAACGGCTTGGGTGAGGAGGGCTGTTCCATCAAAATTAGAGAGATTCACTTGAAACCTTTTCATGCCTTACCTTCAAAGAAAATAGTTTTGACTGCTAAAAAAAAACCTCATTATTTTATAGTAAAGAAAAGGATGTCTGTTAGGATCACTTAAACACCATTTTGCTCCCCCGATTGATAATTGCCTGGAAGACTACAATCAGAGTGAGGAAATGAAAACATTTTAAAACAAAATGCAGAATAACAGGTTTTTAAAGAATCAGTGAACACCTAAAGCAACTTGTTTTACTCTAATTGCTTTATAAGTCACAAGCACTTTTGAAAACATGTTTATTGCTATATCTTTGTATATGTTTGTGCATGAGTGAGAATGTCTTCCGTGTTTATACAAGTAACACAAAAAAGAGGGGTTCAGATGACCTGGATCTGAAATGGTATGAGTTATGAGCCTCACAACTTGAGTGTAGTTATCTGAACTCAGGTTACCTCTAAAATAAATATGTGCTGAGCCACCAGCCAACATCCATAATACCTTTTATCCAATAAACCAAAAGTCTCTCACAGATTCACAACAAGAGCAACAAAACCTAAATAAATAAGAAGTAAATAAATGATCCTTGGAAACATGATGCATCAAAATTAAAGTGATGTGTATCATAACTTTGCACCATCAATGAATACTGTACAATGACAATTCCCAACAATTTATAACGGGAAAGCTGATTACAAAGCTACATTCATATTGGAAGCGCTCAGAGTAATCAATGGGATTATGAAAAAATAGAACACAGACTGACATAATATGACTTCTTTCTGGGTGGTGGTGGTACACACCTTTAGTCCCAGCACTCAGAAGGTAGAGACAGGAAGCTCTCTGTGAGTCTAAAGTCAGCCTGGTCTACAGAGCAAGTTCCAGGACAGGCTCTAAAGCCACAGAGAAACTCTGTCTCGGCGGGGAAAAATTACCACAATGCTGATCAATCAAGAATGTATTGATATTTGGGAAAGAATAAAGAGGATGGAGAGGAAAAGCCAAGAACAAAGGCAGGAAAATATAGTCAGCTATTAATCAAAAGACCAAAGGAAACTTAGTCAGTAAACATGTGATCTTGACCAGTGTTGTCGAGCTACCTATGATTCTATATGTATAGAAATTAAGTAAATAAAGACTTCACAATTTTCACAAAATTACATGAAAGTGAACCTGAAACTGTTGTTTTTGAACCTCCAGCTACTGGTATTTCTTCCAGAGAGACCCCAAGCTCTAGGGCCCTCTCTGCAAAAAGAGATGACCTACTACTATGGTTCTGCAGCCCCTTAGACCTCCTTGTGTTTTCAGGTAATCCCCAGCCCCACTGATGCCCAATCACAAAACAATATAGAATAATTTCTGCTTCCTGTCACATGGATTATAGCACAAGATATAGATTATATTCTATCTGCCTGCCCAACACTATAAACACCTAAGAAACGTCTGCAGCTCAGAAACTCCCTTTGTCCCCTGGAACTATACATCAATGAATCACACCATTGCAGCTGGTGGTAGAAGTAAGTCAGAAACACTTTAATCATGCATTGCTAAATCAACATCACTGTAGTTCTACCAGCTTTTAAACTATTTGAAACATTTATAAGACAAACTTGAAAGTAGACTGCAATATTCAGAACTTCTAGAAACCAGATTATCAGTTTTCAAATCTGTCTTCCCACTGCACACCAAAAGCATGACTCTGTGTTTATACTGGACAGTGATATTACAAGCATAATACCTACCATGGAAGGGCTGCAGAGTCTCCCTCTCCCCAGGAAATCCATACACAGGGAGGCTCAGAGGACAAGGACCACTGGCCAGGTCATTACATAGAGCAACAGAACCACAGCCTGGCTCATGGTCCATTCAAATCCCAGCAGAAAGGACAGCTCAACAGACCTTCTCTGAACACCCTACACCGACTATGACACAGCTTGTGGTCTTCCTTACAACTTATCACAACAAAAGTAGAAAAGAATCCTGCAAGCTACCTGCCACTATTATTCCTGATTGCTAAGACTTTCCAGAGTCCCTCACTGGCTAAGGCCACCCTGCTGGGCCTCAGAATATTATCAGCTCCCAAAATGGGTGATCAGAGATCAAATGACTCAGACAGCCCAGTACTTCCTGCTCTGCCCTTCCAGCCCAGTAGACAAGGCCCTAGTCCAGAAAGTTTGTATTCTAGTAGACATTCATTCACTTTCCTAGAGCATACCCTGTTCCTCATCCAAAGCACAGGGTCCTTTGTGTTCACCTTCCATTACACACTCAATGTGCAGTGCAGCCAACCTATCGCCTCATACCTGGGAAATCCTGTGGCCAAACACAGGTCACATTCACAACTGTTATTAAAGAAAAATGGGCCATGAATTATAAGATAATAAGGGGCCATGGTAAGGAATTTTGCATGCAAATGGATGGAAATAGAAAACACTATCCTGAGTGAGGTAACCCAGACCCAAAAAGATGAACATGGAATGTACTCACTCATAATTGGTTTCTAGCCATAAATAAAGGACATTGAGCCTATAATTCATGATCCTAGGGAAGCTAAATAAGAAGGTGAATCCAAAGAAAAACATATAGTTATCCTCCTGGATATTGGAAGTAGACATGATTGCCAGGCAAAAATTGGGAACTGGGGGTGGGATGGGATGGGGTAAGGGAAGATGGGGAGAGAAAAGTGGGAAGGGAAGGATGGAGAGAGCTTGGGGGAATGGGATGATTGAGATAAAGGAAGGGTGGATATGGGAGCAGGGAAGTATATATCTTAATTAAGGGAGCCATTTTAGGGTTGGCAAGAGACTTGACTCTAGAGGGGTTCTCAGGTGTCCAGGGAGATGTCCCCAGATAGTTCCTTGGGCAGCTGAGGAGAGGGAGCCTGAAATGGCCAGATCCTATAGCCATACTGATGAATATCTTGCATATCACCATAGAAGCTTCATCTGGCGATAGATAGAGATAGAGACAGAGAACCACATTGGAGCACCAGACTGAGCTCCCAAGGTCCAAATGAGGAGCAGGAGGGAGAACATGAGCAAGGAAGTCAGGACCACGGAGGGTGCACCCACCCACTGAGATAGTGGGGCTGTTCTAATCAGAGCTCACCAAGGCCAGCTGGACTGGGACTGAAAAAGCATAGGATAAAACCGAACTCCCTGAACATGGCAGACAATGAGGGCTGCTGAGAAGCCAAGGACAATGGCACTGGGTTTTGATCCTACTGCATGTACTGGCTTTGGGGGGGGGGGGCCATAGCCTGTTTGTATGCTCACCTTCCTAGACCTGGCTAGAGGGGGGAGGACCTTGAACTTCCCACAGGGCAGGGAACCCTTACTGCTCTTTGGACTGGAGAGGAAGGGAGAGGGGAGTAAGGGAGGGGAAATGGGAAGTGGGGAGGAGGTGGAAAAATTTTTAATAAAAAAAATAAAAATTATTTTGAAAATTTGAAGCGGATTTATGGCCATTTTCTTTAGAAACAATGGATTTATATTGGAGCACATCAAAGATTTCTCAAACCTTTTATCTCAGGGTGTATATTTAAAACCAGTAAAATAACAGTCCTGTTAGGCAGGGCAACATTTTACTCCGCTCTATTTTTGTTGAACTACTGTAACAATAGCAATTTGGATTCATGATACATTCGGTTCTTTATCCACATTCTTGATTTCCTAGTCTGTGGACACCAAGAAATGACCATCAGGACATTTATGGAGCATCTAAAATTGATTACTTAGTTCCACATTGGTAATCTCAACTACTGTTGAAGTAGGAAAGTTCTCAACCACTGTCCTGTCTCTCCCTTTCTGCACTCTGAATCTACCAGCTTCAAGCTTGACCTATGTACTTACCCTCTTCATCTATAATCATACACTGAAAGTCAGAGAGACTGGAGGTCACTCATTTGCTGGTTTATTTTTCCTTCCCACTGACCAGTCAAGGTCTAGTCCTTAAGTTGACAGATTATCTACCCAGCACTGGGCAGCAGAGGCAGGATTAGGTTTTCAAAGCAATTCTCAATTACATAGTGTGAGCCAACAATATTACATGCTCATAGTCTCCCATGCCAGGATGGCAGAGCCTCCCCCACTCTGCAGCCCATGGCCTTAAACTTCAGTCTATGATCTAGCTATTATCCAGTGTGTTTACCCCCTCCAGTGTACACAGTACATGGTTACTATTTTCTGGTCTGAAGGGAGAAGCCATGTTCCACATGCAAATTCTTTTATTGTTACTGCAATGGACAGTCCCACTGCATGACTAAAACTGGTAATTTTAGAGCTCTGTGGTGAAGCATATTTGTAATCCAAAAATTTATGGTGGCTAGCAAAGAGGATAGCAAGGGCAATGCCCTGTGGGACTGCAGACAGGATTCAAGTCCACCTCAATCAGCACAGGGGACACTGAGTCACAACCTCTTTCCTAAGAGCTGAAAAATGCAGCTGTTCTAGAATTATTATACTTTCCCAGCACACAAGGTTGTGACCCCATAATGGCCTTGAGCAGCAGGTCAGAGGCCTTTGATGGGGAAGTGGGTCTTCTGGCTGGTTTGTCTCATTTGTTATAGGAATGTACCTTAATGGCTGATTAATCCTGGTGAACAAACATTTGCATCTCATGATATTAATCTATAACAAACATAGTATGCATGCTACTCATCTTTGGATATTTGGGGTGCAGCCCTCCCTCACTTAAATTCTACTTTGAGTGACAATGTCTCCTAAGAACCGGTAAATCCTTATACCATTAATTTTATTATCAACTGTACTCTTCTACATCACAGTTTAGTAGCAGAGCGCTACTCTACACAGGAGAAATGGTTTACAAGCCACAGGAAATTAACTACAGATGGATCCCAAACCTAAATGTTAAAAAAGTGCAGAACTTCTGAAAACCCCGGAGAGACCAGGAGTCTCCACGTTTGGCGAATGTGGTGATATCTCTCCACCTGTGGCGATATAAGCACGACAGACACCACCACCGGCAGCTCCTGACGCTCTGCTTTGTGCAGACACAGCCTGGGCAGTGAAGTGGTTCAGAGGCTGCCAGCAGAGAGCTGCGAGTTTAGGACTACTGAGACAGGAAGACGCTAAACTGTCTGTCCGCTGGCTCCCACCTAGCCAGTGGAGGACCCAACACCAGCCGTGAGCCTCAGCGGGCCGCTCCACCTCGTTTGAGGACAATGGCCCCTCGCTCGCCAAGCCCAGCCACTCCTCCCATCTGTGGAGAGCAACCCCTCACTCACCATGGTGCAGCTGCTGAGCTGATGCACTCTCTGCCCACAAGAGAGCCCGAGACGCAGCGCGTGAGAGAGCTGAACCAGAACGGAAGTCTGGCTACCGGAAGAACCCTCCCATCTGACTGGCAGGTCTGATGGAAGCTCTGATTGGCTGGTGAGATCTGAGTGACGGACCAGGTCAGCAGAAGGGACTCACTGGCTTCTAATCTAAAGACAAACCTTTCCCAGATTGGCTGGAGATTTATGCCAAATTCAACAGCAAGTCTCTTGCTAATGTAAATCAATGGGTTCTGTTTTAAAACAAAGTATACAAATTCAGAAAATTAACTAAAATTAAACTAAAAAACTGGCATAAAAAAATGAACTGGTTGGTGGAGGCACAACGTTATAACCCCAAAACTCCACAAAGAAGACAGGCAGGTCTCTATGTGTTCAAGGTCATACAGCTAAGAATGATACACAGAGAAACCCTCTCTTGAGAAAAAAAATCAAAAAAAATGAGTAGCTGCTTTCAAGCTTCTACTGCTGAGTATTTATTTATCTGTCATATGTGGGTGGAGTGAGACTCACAGATTTAACAGACTATTTTAAGGTCTCCACCCTCTGCTAAGGTCTTGAACTCCTGGCTGACCCATTAAAGGGTGAGGCTACAACTTGACTGGTCTGCTTAGATATGCATTTTTTGTTTTTGTTTTTTTTTAAATTTTACTTATTATGTATACAATGTTCTGTCTGCATGTATGCCTGCATGCCAGAAGAGGGCACCAGATCTCATAGATGGTTGTGAGCCACCATGTGGTTGCTGGGAATTGAACTCAGGACCTCTGGAAGAACAGCCGGTGCTCTTAACCTCTGAGCCATCTCTCCAGCCCCTTGTTTTGTTTTTTGAGACAGGGTTTTCCTGTGTAATAGACCTAGCTGTCCTGGAATTAGCTCTTGTAGACCAGGCTGGCCCCAGAGATCTGCCTGCCTCTGCCTCCCAAGTGCTGGGATTAAAGGTGTGTGCCACCACCGCCTGGTCTACACAGGTGCACTTGCTGCCTTTCAGCTACACATTACCTTCTTGGTGAAGTTGGGAAATTGCTGATTTGAATTCAGTCATTTCAGGTTTCTTAGGGAAAAGAAAAACTTACTTGTTTTATTTCACATTTTAACTCGATTTTTTGTTTTTTAGAACAGGACCTGTCTTTTTATTTGTGCTTCAGCCAAACTATTTTAATACATGGCCCAGGACTTCTTTCTGAACACTTTGCTGCAACTACAATTTAAAGAAGAAAAACTGAAATTAAAATAATTGACATGGGATTACCAAAAAAAAGGAAAAAAGTTGTATTTTCTTCTTTCTTTCTTTCTTTCTTTCTTCTTTTTTTTGGTTTTTCAAGTCAGGGTTCCTCTGTAACACCCAATTCTGTGTTACCCCCTCGGTACAGTTCGCGCGCCACTGTACCTTACCCGAGTCGGACAAGGGCCTGGAGATTGAAAGAACACACAAAGAGACCTGGGTCATTCGAAAGGAGATCAGCTGAATGCCGTTTATTTAGCCTTTGGGAAAATCTTAAATACCCCACACTCCTGCCCAAGGAATTCCACCCAGGCAGGTGGGAAATTACCATATCTAACTGCTGCACAAGGACTCCCACCTAGGCAGGTGGGAAATTACCATACCAACAATAGAGTCAACAATGCCCTACAACAAATCACCAGGCGGGGCAGAGGGAGCATAAGAACAAACAGGATGCTTAGTCATCTGACCAGAAACCGTCCTCAAGGTGAGCCCCAGGAACAAGGGCAGACCCGGGCCCTACATTCCTCTGAAACTTTGGATCCTGTCCTGAAACTAGCTCTTATAGACCAGGCTGGCCTTGATCTCACAGAGATCCAGCAGTCTCTGCCTCCTCGGTGCTGGGATTAAAGGCGTGCACTGCCACTGCCGGGCCCTTCGTATAATTTTCTTTAATTTTTCAAGACAGGGTTTCTCTCTGTAGCTCTTGCTGTCCTAGAATTTGACTTGTAGACCAGGCTGGCCTTGAACTCACAGAGATCTGCCTGCCTCTGCCTCCCAAGTGCCGGGATTTAAGTTGTGCACCAACACTGCCTGGCTCTTTCTTTTTTTTTTTTCTTTCTTACTTTCTTTTTTTTATTTTTTGAGGCACAGTTTCTCTGTGTAATAGCCCTAATTGTCATGGAACTCACTTTATAAACCAGGCTGTCTTCTTGGTAAAGAACATTCTGGTTTTTTTTTTTTCTTATTTTCTATCTGTAATTCAACATTTCTTCTCTTTCTCTCTTTTGCTTGATTTATGGTTTTTTTGTTTGGTTGGTTTTTTGTCTTGTTTTTCAAGGCAGGGTTTCTCTGTTGCTTTGGAGCCAGTTCTTGGAACTAGCTCTTGTAGACCAGGCTGGCTTCAAACTCCCTGAGATCCACCTGCCTCTGCCAGATATGGAGCCATTCCCCTTGAATGCTTTCATCTTGATCTTATGGACTCCATGCTCTCAGTACTGCATCAAAATCTTGAGTGTGCGAGCCCATTTTCAACCACTTCAAAAAACTGTAGAATATGGCATTTAATTAACTTAGGGTTCTGTCAAAGTGAGACATGATTGCTCCTGGCAGTACCAATCTATTCCAGAGAGAATTTTGAGAACCAAACACACTCCACTTGGAGCTTGTTTTCTTCTTAGCAAAATTGATCTTTGGGCAAGGAGCTGCCCATGTCTCAACCACTGATAATGTACATGGTATCCAGAAATAGATAAGCAGGACACAAGGGAAAAGTCTCAAATCTTGCAAAGACAGGGTAAGACAGTTTTGAAAAATTGCCTGCCTCTGAAAATTGTCTGTCAGTTACGCTAGACCTTAGCCAAAGTTGGTTGCTTCAATAGTGCAAATGAGACTTTGGGTGATTGCCCAGGTAGCTGGTTATCTCTGTCAGTTGTTGTACATTTTTGGAAGTTGCTTGATTGCACTTGCTGCCTACTCAAGTAATATTATTTCCCTTCTCGAATCTTCAATGAGGTTGAAGACTAGGTTGTTGTAGTTACTTTACTCTCATGACCTGGCCAAGACTTAAACTAATTAGGATAGAATAATTATTGAAACATTTATTGATGGAGGAGAGTCATCTGTCTATGTGTTACTTTCATTGGTTAATAAAGAAACTGCCTTGGCCCTTTAATAGGACAGAAAATTAGGTAGGCGGAGTAAACAGAACAGAATGCTGGGTAGAAGGCAGTGAGGCAGACGCTTCAGGCAGTTGCCATAGGCAGTCGCCATGCTTCTCCTCTCCAAGACAGACGCAGGTTAAGATCTCTCCTGGTAAGCGACCACCTCATGGTGCTACACAGATTACTAAATATGGATTAAAGCAAGATGTGAGAATTAACCAATAAGAGGCTGAAACTAATGGGCTAGGCAGTGTTTAAAAGAATACAGTTTCTGTGTAATTATTTCGGGTGTAAAGTTATCCAGGTGGCGGGATGCAGCCCCGCTGCTCCTTCTACAATTTATCACAGGTTTCTTACTTGATATATTTGTTCTTATTGTATATAATTTTGTATTAGTCTTAGAACTCTTATTTAAACAAAAGAGGGAAGTGCTGTACGAATTCCTACAGCCAGTAGCTTTTAAGTTACCCACTCACTTGGGCATGGCCTCTTATACTATTTATGCCGATGTGAAGCGCATGTCTGGCCTCTTTTCCAAGTGCTGGATTTGGTTGCTGTTCTCCATTCCAGCAGAGGATTGTGACTTGTGAGTCTATCCCTAAATAACCTAAATAAATAACCATCTATTATTATTCTCTCTCTCTCTCTCTCTCTCTCTCTCTCTCTCTCTCTCTCTCTCTCTCTTGGTTTTTCGAGACAGGGTTTCTCTGTGGCTTTGAAGCCTATCCTGGAACTAGCTCTTGTAGACCAGGCTGGTCTCAACTCACAGAGATCCACTTGCCTCTGCCTCCCAAGTGATGGGATTAAAGGCATGCACTGCCACCACCACCCAGCCCGTCTATTATTTTCAATTCTGAGCCAGTGTGGGATTTCTTTTAAGCATCCTTCTTCAGAGAAGTTTGTCAGATTCCCTGGATCGGGAGTTGCAGGAACATATGAGCCATCCAACATGAGTATTAGGATCTGTACACAGATCATCCTGCCACGGACCGGCTCAGGGAAGCCACTCAAACCATGGGAGAAGCAGGGTCTTGGTACACAGGAAGGCACAAGTTTGGCGAATGACAGACAGACACAACACACAAGAGAGTGGTTGGAATCTGCTACAATTTTACTGAATTCATGTTTTCATTATATAGTATTCAAACAAAGAACAAATCAGAAGGTCATGTGTCATTGGTTGGCACAGTATGAAAGCTTCTTGTAGTCACATCAGCAATATTTAAGAAAAGTATATTATCAGGGACAGGTGTTAGACATAAAGCATCCTTAGAAGAGGAAATCTTGTCCTTGGGAACATAAACCTCAGACAAGTGGTTTCATCTTATGAATAGAGAGTTTCTGTCTCATTATCGCTATCATGGCCCTTCCTCTTTCTAACCCTTTCTTTATCTCATCTAGTGACCAAATATGCCTAATCAGCTCTTTGCACCTGTTGAAATATACTTTTTAGTACCTTCTTATGCAGCAGACACCATGGGGGTTGGGATCTAGCAAGCCTATCCATAAAGTTCAGAGTATAACATAACAGTCTTTGTTCGTTACATTAATCCATCTATTCCCTTACTCATCATACACCCCGTGTATGACAAAGGTTCTGCTATAGTCTTATACATTCCCATACTGTGATTCCCTATCTCAGAGCTGTTCCTGAAGAGAATAATCCTTGTCTTGTATATATAAAGACTACCATTATTATGAAAGAGATTGTGCAAAGATCATATCCCACACAGCCAGCTAATCGAGAAACCTGTCTATGTCCCAAGGATGGCCAATACCGGGCTGTCTGCCATTGACCTCCAGGAAGCCTAGTCCCATGGGACACGTAGCTCCTGTCCGGCATAATGACATATGTCATGTCACATAGATGACACTGGAGTTGTGGCATCATCCTAAAGAAGAGGACATGTTAAACCACCCATCTAGCACCAAAGTATATTTTAGGCAATAAACTAAGTTTTCACATATACGGAAAACAATAAAAAACAACAAAAAATAAAAAATAAAAAAACAATAAATGGTTAGTCCCTTGATGATCCTATTAACATGATGAGTTAATATTAAGAAGTTGGACATGTTCAGTTTGCAACATAAATTCAACATACTCAAAGAAAACTCCTAAATGTTTATAAAAGAAATGCTGTTTCGGGGGCTGGAGAGATGGCTCAGTGGTTAAGAGCATTGCCTGCTCTTCCAAAGGTCCTGAGTTCAATTTCTGGCAACCACATGGTGGCTCACAACCATCTGTAATGGGGTCTGGTGCCCTCTTCTGGCCTGCAAACATATATACAGACTGAATATTGTATACATAATAAATAAATATTTAAAAAAAAGAAACGTTGTTTCTAATGTTATATGGTGCTACGCCCACGGCTGTCACGCATGTGTAGCAGATAAATGCCGCTAAGGTGGAACGAAGCTGAAGGGTTGGGGTCTGCGCTCCCAGGAGCTGAGCCCCAGGCGGTTCCCTGGCAATCAGCCACAGTCATGATTCTGGATCAGCAAACTCGCCTTCGCTGGCCCTGACGCCGTATTGAGCTTTCTGTTCTTTGTTTCTGTATTCTGTGTAGTTCTTTTATCTTGCCAGCAGATCGAGATGTTCTAGGACATTTCTCATAATAACCAAACTACTGAGGACATATTAGACTCTGGCTCACTCTCTGGGGAAACTTATGGATACCATAGAACAGAAAGAGCTCATGGTAGGAGAAGATGAGTAAATGATGAAGGAAAACGTATGGAGTGACATGAGTTACCATCTTTGGAGAGGCTAGCCAGAATGAGAAAACCCCTGGTGCATTTTAGATAGGAAAGAAACGCAGGCTATTCTTAACAATATGAAACCAGCCATTCAATATTGGAGCAAGCCCTGGGAGTGAAATCCTGAAGAATGGTGTTTTGGGTTACCATGAGAACAGATATGATTTAGGGCCATGAGAAAGCAGTTGGTTAATGGTGTGAGATGAGTTTCAAAGAAAAACTCTGCCCTCCTGGTACTAACCACAGAACATACTGAAAACAATCAATTGCCTGTAATCATTCTTTTCATGAAAAGAATTTTGTTTGCCAACTTCCTTCTGTAATCCCATAAAACTGATGCTTGAATTTCAGTAAATTTGCAGCAGCATATTCAACCTTATTGAGTGTGTCTGTCTGTCATTTCCTCGCCAATTCCTGATTTCTCCTGTTTCACCCCTGTTCTCCCTCGGTCTATGATCTCCACAAGAGACAGTCCGCGGCAATATGGAAAGCAGAAAAGCTAAGAATGCTCACAGGCTTATGATTAGGGAGCAACAGGACACATTTAACCTTTGAGATATGTGAATCTTGCAGAGAGTTTGCCTAATGGTGAATGGGTTCACCTTCCCGTTGGGCTGAGCTAACCTTGAGCAAAAAGAAACCACATGGTTTGCTCTCATTTGACTGGTAACCTCATCACAAAGGCAGCAGCCATTTGAATTAGCCATATTCTTTAGTAATGGTTTTGTTAAAAAGAATCAATGCCCAGTGACTTCTTGGTTACTGTGGCAAAAAAAACAAAAAGGAGACATCCATAAACTTCCTGCTGCCACTGAGCCCTGAGTGGATTACACTATTTATACTAAAGAGATGAAACCAGACTTCTCTGGTTTTTGTTAGTTTGGGTGTTTTGTTTTGTTTTTGACACACTGCTTTTCCTGATATAATTAATGGCTTCATAAGGAAGTGAAGAATTTTCTTAGCTATGTGCCTCCAAAACTAGCAACACATCAAAGGAATCTGGCACTTTTAAATATTTAGTCTTGAAAGATTCATAAAGAATTTGCATGGGCCTAGAGTCAGTCTTGCAAAAGTGCAGGCCCTATCAGAACCACTGAGGGGTGGAAGTGGAGGCAAGGCTGGGCTAGCCTAGCCTAAACTTCCCATCTGAGAACTGCAAGACTTTGACTCTGAGAAATCCTTTGGTTGGTATTTGCCTTCTACTTTTCCCAAGTCATGCACTAAATGGTTTCATTCACATTTTGTAGTCTATTGACAGGCACCAGGGAAGCAGAATACTATCCCTTTCAGAAAAATTGAACTTTATGCCAGCCAATTCCTTTTCCCTCCTTACAGGAGACATAATGTCCAGCAGGGGTATACCTGACCTGTGTCTTTGTACACTCCCATTGCTTCCTATTTACTACATTTAAGATAAACACAATATTTCAACTTTGGTCAAGTGGTCAGGGACTTTAAGACTACTATTATCTAGATAATGTTGGACCCTAGAGTCCAAGCACTGACGAGGAGTCACCCCAAGAGACCATCTCTCACACCACAGCTGACGTAAAAGCATGAGGATTTTTATTAATTCTGTCATGACAGGGTCTTTCAGCATTCGAAAAGGCCAGAAAGTCCCCGAATGGCTGGTACAGGCTACTTTTAAAGGAAAAAGCCACAAAAGGGGGTATCTGGGGGGTTGTTTTTTCACTATTATGATTGGCTTATTCAAAAGGGCTATTATCAATAATTGGCTGGAGAGTGGTGGCCAGATCAGATGAGGTAAAGGGAAACTTCTGAGGGTCACTTTGCACCTTTCACAGGGACTAAGTCAAAACATCAGTAACCGAGTCAACACCTAAGGGTTAACTGCCCCTATTCAAGGGGATGGAAAGTTCCCAACATCTCAGTATATGCATGTATAGCTGTTATGTCCTTCGTTCCCAGGGGAGGAGGGGAAGCACTAAGGCTCAGAGGCTGAGAAGGTTCAGAAATGGCTTCAGAGTTGTCTTAAAGTTTTACAGATAAAAGTTTCTATCCAGATCATTCTTTGTACTCCTCCCTTATTTTGGGAGATTTGGACTCATATGTTTCTTCAAGCACCAAGTCTAAGTTAATTTCTGATGTTATCAATCTTTTATTTCTTCTAGGTCATCAGGACCGAGGTAAAGATGAATTGAAAAACAATCATTTACATCTTACTGCTATTAATTACATGTATATATGGGACTCAACAGATAGATGACTCAGCAGCTAAGGGCACTGGATTTTTTTCTTTCTCTTTTTGGTTTTTCAAGACAAGGTTTCTCTGTGTAACAGTCCTGGCTGTCCTGGAATTCATTTTGTAGACGAGGCTGTCCTAAAATTCAGAGATCCGCCTGCCTCTGCCTCCCAAGTGCTGGGATTAAAGGCGTGTGCCACCACTGCCTGACCTAGGACTCATTATTCAGATTATACTGTGTTCCTCTATTCTCAAATGGCATTATGTTTACATTTGAATAAAAGACAATATTTTACTGTTTTAAGTTTCTACTGATCTGACCTGAGCACTAGTAAGCTGCCTCAGATTGAAAAAAATGTCTGTGATATACAAGAAAGGCAACCAGACCTTGATCACCATATGATAGTGCCAAAGGAAACCACACAGTTTTCTTCCAGTCTGAATGTATCTGTTACCCATTCAAAATCATAATCACATTTTACATACATACTCGGATTTTGCTCTATACATCAGGGCCTTAGAGAAACCTCCCAAAACCTAGGCAGGTTTAAAACTTGAAGCGGCCTAGTTTAGAATATCTTCTTAAACTCCTGCATGTTGTATTTGACATTTGTGTGTAATATGTATTTGAAATTAATCTATTTGTGGAAGTTATAAATGTCTTCTCATGTACTTGGTAGTACTCCACCACTAAGCTATAATGTAGAAGAACAGAACTGGTGATATAAAGGATTGACCAACGATTAGGAGATAGTAATTCATACCAAGTAGAATTTAGCTAAGGGAGGGCTGCCATAAAATACCCCAAAGATATATAGTATGTTAACCAGGCCTGTTGAAGAATTCAGTGCTAGGATACAAATGTTTATTCACTTTTCATGTGTACTGTTATTGGTCGTATGTCTGAAGTAGAAACAGGGGATAGGATGCTCAGCCATGGAGAGGAGGTCTCTCTAGACCCTCTGTGTAAAGATCTCTCGATAGTAATCTTGGCATCACAGCTTTAAGAGGGAATTCTTAGTTGTATTTTACTGGGTGCTGTAAATATCAATTCCATAATGTTTTCTTATGTATTTGCTGGTTCTTGGTATCGAGTACACACTGGCATTAAAATCCAATAGTGTGGTTATAATAGTGATGACATGTATTATATGAAGACTGTCTTGTGTAGTTTGTAGGGCTTAGTTTAACACATTGTACATAGGAAATATTCATTTATAACATCTTATTCACACTTTTATTCAGCTTTCTTTTTATTTAATTGTTGTTGCTCAGCATTATCATAAGACAAACAGTTGGCACCTCGTTATGATCAGCTGTGCCTGCTTACCAAGGATGGTCACCACGAGATTTGCTGACAGGAGTTTTCCCCTCCTTATGAGTTTCAGCCTCATTTCCAGGTACTGTATGCAATTCGGCCATAATGACTTGTGGTGTTAGAGTGGGGCTAGACTACATAGCCTGGGAAAGACGTGGGAGAAGGTAGATTCTGTGTATGCATTCATGAGAAAGCCACCTTTAAAATAGAAATTCACCTTGAGTAATAGCAGGCTTACTTCTAAGTCTGTGAAAAATGTAATGTAATGCAGAGTATATTGGCAGTGGAAGAGTAGAGAGAAGCTAAACTCCACATATGTAGCTATGGGAGAACCTTTGCACACACTGGTTGGAGACATTACTGTGTGGCTGCCTTTGGGTATCTTAGTTAGAGTTTCTATTGCTGTGAAGAGGATCCATGACCACAGCAAAACGTATATAGGAAAACATTTCACTGGGGCTGGCTTACAGTTGCAGAGGGTTTAGTCCATTATCATCATGGCAGTAAGCATGGTGGAATGCAGGCAGACATGGTGCTGGAGAAAGAGCTGAGTGTTCTACTTCAAGATCAACAGACAGCAGAAAATGGCTGTGACACACTTCCTCCAACAAGGCCACACCAACTCCAACAAAGCCACCCATCCTTCATTACCATTCCCTATGGGACTTGGGGGGTCACTTTGATTCAAATTACCAGGATATCAAAACCCTTTCAACCATGCTCAGTAAATAAGCTCTATAAACTCATGGAATCCCCAGGAGGGAAGTTGGTGAAATTGTACTTTGCATCATTATTGGAACTTAGGGGATGGGATACATATTGCTTCCTCCCTCTCCACATGGAAGAAAATTCTTACAACAGATCATAAACATATTTGTTAATGTTCCTATGTCGCATGGTATTAGAAAAAGGAAGCAGTATATAAAAGAACTTATAAGAAGAATAAAACTGTGGAAATGACATTAGAAAAGAAAGACAGAGGGGCTGGAGAGATGGCTCAGAGGTTAAGAGCATTTCCTGCTCTTCCAAAAAGTCCTGAGTTCAATTCCCAGCAACCACATGGTGGCTCACAACCATCTGTAATGGGGTCTGGTGCCCTCTTCTGGCCTGCAGGCAGACACACAGACAGAATATTGTATATATAATAAATAAATATTAAAAAGTTTAAAGAAAAGAAAGACAGATATATGAAGATGGTGAAAATGCCTGGATGACAGCAGAATAAAGAAGACCAGGAAGGTTGTGCAAGTTATGAGGTCCGAGTAAGTTGTTTAAGGTACATAAAGGATGAGATATAGAGATCATATGTTAAGTTGGCAAGGTCAGATATAACTATTTCAAGGACTCGCAAAAATGTATGTCAAATAAAGTTAATTGAGTTATGTTTGGCTATTCAAATGCTTTTAACAGTAGTTAAAAGTACCAAATTCGTGTAAAACTGATCTTCTGGGTGCTTCATAATTATCTTGGAGGCTATTCTAACATGGTTAGAGGGATTAAAGGGCGAATATTTCTCCCCTTTCCTTACAAGGTGAATGAGGCCCATGGGAAAAAGGGCCATTGATCACTTGTTGTCCTGTACATGGAGGCCATGGAGACCTTACTCAATGGATTTTATTTTATTTTTTAAGATTTATTTATTTATTATGTATACAGTGTTCTGCCTGCATGTACATCTGCAGGCCAGAAGAGGGCACCAGATCTCATTACAGATGATTGTGAGCCACCTTGCGGTTGCTGGGAATTGAACTCAGGACCACCGGAAGAGCAGTCAGTGCTATTAACCTCTGAGCCATCTCTCCAGCCCATTCAATGGATTTTAAATATTATCAAGTCTACAAAAGGAGGATCAATGTGGGAAAGATTTTCTCAAGGCTTTGAAGAAAGACACAGGACATGAAGCAAAGCCTTTGACCTATTCTCACATTGATGGGTAACTGGTAAAGAAATATTAGAAGAGTCTGAGGTTATTTTCAAGCCCAAGTGACCCCTCAGGACTATTTGTTCAACTGGCCTTGACAGCACATAAAGAAAGATAAATTGTGGCTTCCTGCCTGGTCTTCAGCACTCATGAAGAATGTTTAACCAAAGACTAAGAGAATTGGTAACAACCCAAGGGTCACACTCCACTGACATTGCATGTAAGTCTAAGTGAGGTGTTATTTAGACAACCAATCTTAGTAAAATTTTCTTCCTGGTAAAAAGAGGTAGCCAGATGTCAGATGTCACCTTGGCTCCCTGGGGACCTGCCTACAACCAAGGAAGACAGGCTCATGATCGTTTTAACCCCCAAATTAAATGATGCTAAATACTTCTTTCCCTATCCAGAAGCCACATGGGAGTGCTTCATGCTGATTTTGGCTGGTGAAACAGCTATGAAAGGATGTGCAACCTGGTTATGGGTTCATCACACTGGAGACCAACTGTAGAGGTTAAAGGAAAGCATCTAACAGATGGCAGCTGCTGTGATCCTATCAAGAATGTCTTATGTATTTTGGACATTTTAGTCCTTCTCAGACACCATTAAAATAATTCCTTTCCTTTCCATATTTGGGAGTTTGGTCATTATGAGAGGCCTTCTGGAAAGTTACCTCAATACAGTCACCTAATACTCCAAATTCATCTGGAAGAAACCAAATCAGTCAATGCCCCAATCCCATAAAGGCAGTTAGGGTGTGGGATAAGAACTGGAGGTAGAAATCGACTAGAAAGTTTAGAGAAAAAGAAACCCAAATAAAAGTAACCATTTTCTTTCTTGATTAAAATGCAGAAGTGTCACTGGGAATGTTAGGAGTTTTGTCCTTGCCAGAGACCAAAGAGGACAAAAGTGTTTTTGGGAGCTCTGAACTCTGATGCTAAGGGTTCTAGGGCCCTTAGGAAGCAGGAAAGTTAAGAGTAGTAATGAAGACCTATGAAAAGGCCCCTGGTCAAGAGAATAGGATCTCTGTCCTGGGTGCAAACCTAACATTTAAATGGGGATAGATCAATCTCCTGACAAAGAAACCTGGTCTGGAGAACCCAAGAAATGACCACACAGGATATTTATTGATCACTTTCAATTGACTTACTGATTGCCCACTGGTAATCCCAACTGCAGACAAAATTGGAAAGTTTTGAGGCTCCTTCCCACCCTCCCTTTCTTTATTGTGGTCATAACAGCTTATAATGTGTGGACAATGAATTCCCATTCTTACACAAGCACCTCTGTATTGCTCTTTGCCAATAAAAGCCTGGACTGCATAGGACAAGCATCCTGTCCCTTCTTCCTACTCACTGTCCAGTGACGGTGCAGCCTAGAATGACTGACATACTTGGCTTTGGAGGCAGAAAAGAGATAGTAGAAATGATGTAAATATAATCCCAAAAAAATATTTGGAAAAGATGAAAGCAAGGCAGCCTGGCTTTATGACCATGTGCTCGAGAAACTAGGGATTTGTATGTATAATCTACCTTTTCCCTCTTAAAACGATGATGCTCCAGATTTTATTTTGTTTTGTTTTTCAAGATAGGGTGTCTCTGTAGCTTTGGAACCTTTCCTAGAACTAATTGCTGTAGACCAGGTGTGCCTTGAACTCATGGAGATCCGCCTGCCTGTGCCTCCTGAGTGCTGGAATTAAAGGCATGTGCCATCACTGCCAGGCTTACTATAGAGAACTTTACACAGAGGGTCTTTCTATCCTCTCCAGAATTGAGCATCCTATCCACTGTTTTTACTGCAGATATGTGACCTATAACAGTATTCATAAGAGGTGAATAAATATTTATATTCTAGCATCATACTACATATCTTTGGGAGTATTTTAGATGCAGGTCTCCCTTAGCTAAATTCTACTTTGTGTCAATTACTTTCTCCTAAGTATTTGTCAATCCTTTATATAGCAATCCTGCTCTTCTTCCTTGCAGCTTAATTAGTAGTGGAGAACTATCCAGTACATGAGCATGAGATGACAATTACCTCCTTCACAAATAGATTAACTCCAAAATGTCGTACACCTAAATGTCTAATACAGAGTGCAGAGTTTCAATAGAAGACTTGAAATTAGTCCTCTCCAAGTTTTTGGTTTCTCTAAAGCCCTGATGTATAGAGCAAAATCAGAATTCCCTCTGTAATACTGGGAATATGCTTGGCAGAGCTGGCAACGATCTGGGGCCAGGGTCTTTGGGATGGGTGTTAGGAATATTTCCTAACACGAGCTCTCTGACAACGCAAAAATTCCCAATCAAGCCAAATCAAAGCAAGCCAAATTAAGAAATATTCAGGTTTAATGGGAGATCTGCACTCTCGGGTGGCCCCGAGGGAGAAACCAGGAAGCCGCAAGAATGCGACCCCCGGGAGGGAGAAAGAGAGACCACGTGTTTTTCTTTTGGGGGATCACTTAAGTACCCTGGGGAGTGGTCCTGATCCCACCCCCAGGAAGGGGTCAGGACCTGGCCTGCTGGGATTTGAAGTCCAGACCAGGCCTGGGGGGCTGGGATAGATGCAAGGGACTGCTCCCAACCTAACATTCCAGACTCTTTGGCTATAGGGGTGACAAAAAATTGGAATGGTAATTATGACAAACACACTTAGGCTCTCTTTGGGAAAAGGGTGTAGACTCAAATCCGGCTACTTCCTGCAGGCACGGGGCAGCGTGGGGAAGGGGAGAGCCAGGTGTCCACATTTAGTGAGGTGTGGCTGGAAAGGCATCCCATGAACTTTCATCCTGGAGAAGGAAGGCATCCGTTCCTTGGGGGAGATGAGAAGGCAGGTGTCTAGGAAAAAAATTGTTATCGCTAAATATGAGTGTGCCAGAATGAGGAGCAGGTAGGCCCTTCATTGCGGCATCCTGGAAACCGGAGGGTGGAAGGTCCTGTCTGCTGGACAGACCAAGTGTCTTGAGTTGAGTAGGTGCCGGCTTGAGCCTAGAGAGATGGTACCAGCATGGGTGTCCCAAGAGCTTGGCAGCCGAGGGGGTGGTGAGGATTAATCTGTGAGGTCCTGTCTATTGAGCCTTGAGAGACCTAGGAGTTAACTGTTTAAAAAGTACTCTGTCCCCTGGGGAGAGCAGGGCAGGTTTAGGGCAGTAGGGTCCACTGGTGTGATGGCAGGAAAACAGCTGTCAGCGTGTGAACGGGGGAAGGGACCTTAAAAGGGAGAGGTAGGGTAGGTATTCTGCCAGTGGAGGAGTTTAAACTGGGAGGTGATGGTTAAGGAGAAAGGGCTTGCCATAAAGCAACTCAAAAGGGCTCAGGCCCGTAGGGGAACGTGGGGTGGCCCTGAGGCGAGGGCCAAGATAACCTGAGTTCAGTGGAGAGCTTGTTTAGTTGTTGTTTGATGAGTCCCATTGTCCAGGAGATGTTGAGAGCTTCTGACACGAGTTCCATGACCCTGAGACATGGCATCTGATGTTTCCATGGAGACTGGAAACGCTTCTATCCATCCTGTAAAAGTGTCCACAAGTGTTAGGAGCTAACAAAGTTTTTTATGAGTAGGCATATGGGTGAAATTAACCTGCCAATCTTTGCCCGGTTGGTGTCCACGAAGCTGGTGTATGTGGAGAGCTCCTTGGGGTTGGCCTGGGCACACGTCTGGCAGGAGGAATGAACCTGTGAAATAAAATCTTGGAGATGGGCGGGGTTAAAAGGGGCTCCAAGAAGTGGAACAAAGCTTTGGGGAACCCGCTAAGGATATCTCCACCCAGTAAGGGTGTTGGGCAAGCAGGTATCACTAAGAAAGAATGGCAGAAAAATGTCCTGCAAGATGGTAGGGCAGTGGCATAGTTCCAAGTGGGGAGGAATGGGTCCCTTCTACCCCCATAGCTGAAATTGGTGAGGGAAACTTAAGGCCTGAGTGAGAATGAAAGTAAAGGACTCACCCGCCCCTGTAGCCTGACCCTAGCCTAGGAGAGGCGATGGGCAGCGTCAGTCCTCTGCAAGGCTGAGATGTTTTAAGGCTGGCACAGTTTCACTTGCCGATGGTGATGAGGCCGGACCTCCGTGGCTTGGCATAGAGGACAAGCCTGCGCAGGGCCATTGTGATTTCCAGTGTCCAGGTTGCTGGCAGATAGGGCACAACCTCGGAGCAGGTGTAGTGCGATATCGTGCCATGTGACCATTTAGGCCACACTTGATACAGTCCTGTGGTTGACTTCCCTTGTCCACTTTCCTGTGACCTTAGGGCAGCTGGTAAGGCCTGGGCCTGTATATTGTTGCAGCTTTGTCTGTCGGGAAGACTCAGCTGATTTTTTTCGGGCATTAAAAACTTTAAAGGCCATTTTCACCAATTCCCGTATAGGAGTTTGGGGACCATCCTCAACTGTTTTTTTTTTTTTTTTTAACTCTATTCTAATATCTGGTAGTGGCTGAGGTAGCAGAATGATTAGTAGAAAAGGAAGCCGCTGTTCTACCTGAGAGAGATTTGGAAGGGACAAGGGAACAGGGGAGGGACTAGCCCAGTGCGCAGAGGGGGTCCAGGAGTGGAGCAGTGAGGTAGGAGGGGGAGGGAAAGGTGGAAGTGGACCTGAATCTCTGAATTGGGAAAGGGAGGGGTCAGGACCTGGCCTGCTGGGATTTGAAGTCCAGATCAGGCCTGGGGGGCTGGGATAGATGCGAGGGACTGCTCCCAACCTAACAATGGGATTGCTTCAGATCCTGAGAATCCAACACTTTCCACACAAAGGTCTGTGGTTATCAGTGCCAAGGTCACTGTGGACTCTGTTTAAGTTCTTGAGTTATCTGTGTTCCCTTTGTGCAACATTACCTGAGTAACCTCCTCCTGAATTTGCATACTTCCTTTTAAAACTGAGCCCATTGGTTTACATTAAGAAGAGACTGGTTGTTGAATTTGGCACAAATTTCCATCCAATCTGGGATAGGTCTAGGCTGAGAATCATTGGGTTGCGTTTGTATCACTCACTTATTACTAGCCAATCAGAGCCTCCAGAGGACCGGCCAGTCAGATTGGTGGGTTCCTCCGGGAGGCCGACTTCTGGTTCAGCATTTCTGAGGAAGTCGGAAGTTTCCCCTGCGCTGAACCTTGAGCTGCATTGTGGGGAGAGCACGGATAGTTCTGGCAGCCGCAGCATGGTGAGCGAGGGGTTGCGCTCCACAAACGGGGAAGAGCGGTGGACCACGGTGAGTGAGGATCGGTTGTGGGGAGGAGTGGCTGGCCATGGTGATTGATGGGCTGCTGACCCCATGCGGGGAAGCGCGGTGGGCCTTGGTGAGCTAGGGGGTGCTGTCCCCATGCCGGCAAGAGTGGCTGGCCATGGTGAATGAGGTGCTGCTGTACTCAAGCGGAGAGAGCCGGTGGGCCTTGGTGAGCCAGGGTCCGCTGTCACCACGTGTGGTGGAGTAGCTATCCTTGGTGAGGGAGGGGCCGCTGTCCTCAAACTAGGTAGAGAGGCTGGCTGAGGTTCAGCAGCCTGTGATGGGTCCTCTCCTGGCTTGGTGGGAGCCAGTGGCCAGACAGTTCGCTGTTTTCCTGCCTGGTCCAGCGTGGTCCTATGTGGCCTTGCAACTCCCTGGGCCGGGCTGGCAGCCTCTGAATAACTTCAGTCACCCGGTTGTGCCTGCGCAGAGCATTGGGAGCAGAATTGTGCTTAGTAAGATCCTTGTTGTTAATGTTAACATCACTGTGACAAGCTGGTGCCTGCAGTGTGGAGTGACATCACCAGATTTACCAGAGTCGAAAAATACTGATCTCTCTAGTATCTTCTAGAAGGTCTTCACTTTCAATACTTTTTTGAAAAGCAATTTTGAGTCAATTTGATTAAGGTGAACTTGAACCCCATCTGTAGTTCCACAGGACCCTGCCCTCGCTATCCTCCTGACTAAACCACCCTGCGTTCCTGGATTGCAGGTCTATAGCACCATAGAGTTCTAAAATTACCAGTTTGAGTCATATAGTGGACTATCCAAAGCAGTAACAAGAGAAGGATTTATGTAGATGGAGCATGACTCGTCTATTTGGAATAGAAGAGGAGGAACAGTGTAGTGTGCACACTGCAGGGGCAAACAGACTAGACAATAGCTACATCACAGGTTGGGTTTAAAGGCAGTGAGCTGCAGAAAAGATAGACCTGATGGTGTAGGGTGAATGACTATCTGTGTATTTCCTATCATGAATTAACCCCTTCCATGTGAATGAATACAGACAGAATTGGTGGGTGTACAGTTTAGGAAGGATAGCTTGAACTACTAAGTATTTAGTTTCTAATCAGCAAATTCTCCCATATGTGCATTCTGGACTGACACAGTTAAATCAGCTGAGAGGTTTGAGATGTAGGCCATTGGCTGTAACTCCACGTGTCGGCTTACAGCATTCAGTAGCTAACATTTTACATGGGATAAAGTCATGCATTCTCTTATTAATGGCATTCTCCCTACCAGGGAAGTGCCCACTCTGTTTCAATGTCAGTATAGCTAACTACTCTTCCAATTATTTTTATCATTTTAAATGGTCAGTGTTTTGTATTTTTTATTTCATTTTTTTGATGAATTACCGCTATAATCTCTTTGTTTCTATTTTCAATGTTTCCCAGTTTAAGAATATCATTCCATTGTTTTTTTCTTAAGTGCTATTTATTCATATTAGTTTAGAGCAATGGTTCTCAATCTGGGGGGGGGGGTCTGGCTCACTTTGAGGGATCAAATGACACTATCAAAGGACTGGCCTAAGACTATCAGAAAATACAGATATATATATATATATATTATAATTCATAACAGCAAAATTATAGCTATGAAGTAGTAGTGAAAATAATTTTATAATTGGAAGTTACTACATGATGAGGAACTGTACATTAATGAGACAGCATTAGGAAGGCTGAGAACCACTGGCTTAGATCAATGTCTCCCGTAGCTCCGATGCCTCACACTAAGTAACTGAAAATTGCTTTGAACACCTACCTACTCCTGCCTCTGCTGCCCACTGATGAAAAGACAGTCCTGTAGCCTTGACTGGAAGGAAAAATAGATCATTGAATGATCCTGTAGATTTTATTTTGAATTCACAAATGAAGTGAGACCCATGGAAGAATTGAGTTCACTAACTAACTGTAAAGCATGTGTAGTCACATCACAGAAAAGGATGGGCAAGGAGGGTAAAGGCTTTCCTGCTATGACAGTAGTTGACATTAGCAATCAGTAGTGAGGGAATCAATTTTAGATGGTCACAGAAAGGTTCTGTCTAGCCATATCTTGGGTCCACATAGCAGGCAATAAAGAATCTGGAAAAAGAACTGAACTAGAATCCAAATTACTGTAGTTATACCAGTTCAACCTAAATAGAAGAACTGGATAAAATGGTGTGTCCCTGCATTGCATGACTGTGTTTTCCAGGTTTCAGTTGTATATCCTTAAGGAAATGGCATGAGTGGTACTTGGTGTGCTCTACTAGAAATTCCTAGTCTCTAGAGCATGTAGTCATAAAGCTTGTTTCAACTTTTTAACATAATATTTTACGATTATAATTACATTACTTCTGCTATCTCTATTTTTGCCTCCAAGCCCTCCCATAGACTTTTCATTGTGTTCTAATCCATGGCCTCTGTTTAACAACAGTTACTGTTTGGATGTGACCTGCCTTTGGCTGCAGGACCTCCCAACTATGATTGGCTGTACTGGACTGTGCACACATAGGACCCACATAGGACCCAGTGCCTTGGAAGAGGAGCAGGAAGTGTTCTGGGAGGTTGGAAGATTTTACTAAACTGCAGACTTCCCAGATTAGGGTCTTATCTCAGTATAGTGTGGAAGGGCAAGGATTGGAAGGACTGTGTGGTCTGAGTCATTTGATCTCTACTCACCCAGTGGCATTGCTGCTATTGTCCTGAAGCCCAGCTTGGTGGTCTTAAGTAATGAGGAAATGTGGGAAAGCTTGACCTTCAGGAGCACTAGTGGGAGGTAGCTCACAGTTTCTTTTCATGATTCTCCTCTTGTTCTGCTGGGGCCAGGGGCTGAAGTCCACAAGCCAGTCCATGGTGAGTGTGGGGGCCACTGTCCCCAGATCAGGAAGAGTAGGTTGACTGAACTATCAGAATCAGGACTGCTTGGACTCAGATACCCCATAAGCCAGCCTGGGGTTCTGTTGATCCCTGTAGTGACATGAGCAGTGGCTCTGGACCTCTGAGCTTCCTTAAGTGTGGATTCCTTGCGGAGGGGGAGGTTCTGCCATCCTGGCCTCGGAGACTATTATCTAGTAATATCACTGTCCAGTGTCCACACAGAAGCTTTGCATTTGTTGTGCCATGGGAAGACAGATTTAAAAACTGAAGATCTGGGTTGTAGAAGTTCTGAATGTTCCATTCCACTTTCAGGTTTGTTTAACACATGTGTCAGATAGTTTAGAAACTCGTAGAAAGGAGGTGATGGGCATCATCCTTCGGCAATACAAGATAATGTTTTCAGCTTTCTGCTACTGCCAGCCACCATGGTGTGATTCAGTGAAGCTCAGTTCCATGGGACAAAATGAGTTTCTGATCTGTAGAGCTATCTCAGGTTTGCATGGTGTTGGGCAGGTGAATAGGGCAGATGCCACAGCGTGTGATATTATCGATGTGGCAGGAAGCAGGCATGAAATTATTCTCCAACCTTGTTTTGTGATTGGGCATCATCGGGGCTGGGTTTGCCTGAAACCACAGCGGGGCATGAGGAGCTGTATAGTCATGTTAGGCTCTGGAGATCACCTCCGTTTGCAGGGAGGGCTCCAGAGCATAGGGCCTCTCTAGAAGACATATCCGTAGCTGGAGGTTCAAAACATGAACAGTTTAAGTGTCACTTTGCGTTAATTTTGTTGAAGTTATGAAATCTATCTTTATTAATTTCTGTACACACATAGAATCATAGGTAGCTGTGTAGACAGAAGTTTCTGTCCCACCCAGTCCCACAGCCATTCAGTCCCAAAGAAACAAAGCGAGGTTTATATTAATTATAAACTGTTTGGCCAGTACAAGCAGTAGAGATAAATCCTGGTCTCACTGCCAGTGTCCCTGTAGTCTGCCCCAGTCATACAACTGTCACTCACATTAAGTGGGCCTATTTTGGTCCTATGCTGGACTGCAGTCCAGGGGCTCCCATTAGCTCAGGTAAGCTGTGTCAGTGGGTCTCTCCATCATGGTCTTGACCTCTTTGCTCAGTAGCATTTATAATCAGATGTTTTAGCAGCTGTTGCTCCTTCCTCGGCAGTCAATCCAAAGACAACACAATAACATACAGGATCCAGATTCTCTGTGTATTTTCCATGTTTATGTAGCTTTTTTTCTCCCTTACTTTCTTTTATTTTTATTTTTAAGTGGTTGGTTTTTGAGACAGGATTTCTCTGTGTATCTTTGGCTGTGCTAGTTACACACTCTGTAAACCAGGATGACCTTGAATTCAGAGATTTACCTGTCTCAGCCTTACGCGTGCTGGGATTAATGGCCTGTGTCACCATTTCTGTTTAAGTACTTTATCTTTTTTTTTCCTCTCCCAAGCCAACATATATTTTTAAACACACTGTAAATCATTTAGAGGATTCTTTTTCCCCTGAATCTGTCTTTACTATATATTTCTTTTTCTGAACATGAGTCTTCATCTGCTAAGCAAAATGGCTAGGATTAAAGCTGTGGCTTTGGCAACTGGCTCTTCTACATTTCTTAGCTTCCTAAGAGTCTCGCTTCATGGCACAAGTACAAGTGGGAACCACATTGAATGTCACAACTCTGTGGAGTTTTTAGGTTCATGCCACCACCGAAAAGCCTGATGCTAGCTGCTCATAAATGCCGTTTAAGTGTTTAGTGGCAGAGCCTCTTAAAAGAGCTGTGGAGGTTTTTGTCACTAATGCTGAGTCAAGAAGCCTCTCTTAAAGGAGCAGAACGTACTGGAGAAAAGCTTGTCTTTGTTCTTGTATATTTAGAATTCTTTTTTTAAAGCTTTCTCAGGCTTTATTTGGAAATTCTTGCCAAACATAAGTGCCATTTGTAGATGGAAATTTCTATCCTGTATGTTCCTGCAGCCATTCAGTCCCATAGAAACACACCGAGCTTTATATTAATTATAAACTGTTTGGCCTCTTAGCTCAGGCTTATTATTAACTAGCTCTCTAAACTTACATTAACCCAAAATTCTTGTCTATGTTTAGCCATGTGGCTTGGTTTCTATTATCACTAAGACATTCTCATCTTGCTTCCTTTGCATCTGACTGGTGACTGAATCTCTGCCTTTCCTCTTCCCAAAATTCTCTTAATCTAGTCACTCCATTTGTACTTCCTGTCTGACTACTGGCCAATCAGTATTTTATTAAACTAATACAACTGACATATCTTTACAGTGGACAACAGCATTATCCCTCAGCATAGCTGGGTAACACTGGTTAAGATCACACTTGGTAATGGTCTGGGGCCAGGGCCTTTGGGAAGGGGTTGCTTCATAAGTTAAGAACTTGATTCATTCCACACATGGGATTGTGGTTATGGGTCCCATGGTCACTGTGGACTTTCTCTCTCTCTCTCTTTCTTTCTTTCTTTCTTTCTTTCTTTCTTTCTTTCTTTCTTTCTTTCTTGATTTTTATTGAGCTCTACATTTTTCTCTGCTCCCCTCCCTTCCTCTCCCTTCCCCCCTTCAACACTCCCCCAAGGTCTTCATGCTCCCAATGTACTGAGGAGATCTTGTCTTTTTCTACTTCCCATGTATTTGATCTACGGAAGTCTCTCTTAGTATCTTCATTATTTAAGTTCTCTGGGATTGTGGTTTGTAGGCTGCTTTTCTTTGCTTCATGTTTAAAACCCACCAATGAGTGAGTACATGTGATAATTGTCTTTATGTGTCTGGATTACCTCCCTCAAAATAGTGTTTTCTAGCTCCATCCATTTTCCTGCAAAACTCAAGATGTTGTTAATTTTTTCTGCTGTGTAGTACTCGATTGTGTAAATGTACCACATTTTCCTTATCCATTCTTCAGTAGAAGGGCGTTTAGGTTGTTTCCAGGTTCTGGCTATGACAAACAATGCTGCTGTGAACATAGTTGAGCACATGTTCTTGTGGCATGATTGTGCATCCTTTAGATATATACCCAAAAGTGGTGTTACTGGGTCTTGAGGAAGGTTGTTTCCTAAATCTGAAACACTGACATCCAAAGGGGCTGTACCAGCTTGCATTCCACCAGCAATGCAGAAGTGTTCCCTTTACCCTACATCCTCTCCAGCATAAGTTGTCATCAGTGTTTTTGATCGTGGCCATTCTTACAGGTGTAGAATCTCAGAGTTATTTTGATTTGCATTTCTCTGATGACTAGACTAAGGATGTTGAGCATTTCCTTAAGTGTCTTTCAGCCATTTGAGATTCCTCTGTGGAGAGTTCTCTGTTTATGTCTGTACTCCATTTTTTTTATCGGACTATTTGTTCTTTTGACGACCAATTTCTTGAGCTCTTGCTATATTTTGGAGATCTTTTCCCATTCTGTAGGCTGTGGTTTTGTTGAACATGACCTTTGCTTTACAGAAAATTTTCAGTTTCAGGAGGTCCCATTTATTAATTGTTTCTCTCTGTGTCTGTGCTGCTGGGGTTATATTTAGGAAGTGGTCTCCTGTGCCAATGCGTTCAAGCGTACTTCCCACTTTTTATTCTATGAGGTTCAGTGTGGCTGGCTTTATGTTGAGGTCTTTGAGCCATTTGGACTTGAGTTTTGTGCATGGTGATAGATATGGGTCTATTTTCATTCTTCTACATGTTGATATCCAGTTATGCCAGCACCATTTGCTAAATATGCTTTCTTTTTTCTGTTTGATGTTTTTTACTTCTTTGTCAAAAATAAGGTGTTAGAAGGAGTGTGGATTAATATCTGGATCTTCTATTCAGTTGCATTGGTCCTCCTGTCTGTTCTTATGCCTATACCAGGCTGTTTTCAGTACTGTAGCTCTGTAATAGAGTTGGAAGTCAGGGATTGTGATGCCTCCAGAAGTTCTTTTATTGCACAGGATTGTTTTGGCTATCCTGGGTTTTTTGCTTTTCCATATGAAATTGAATACCGTTCTTTCGAGGTCTGTGAAGAATTTTGCTAGGCTTTGCTTTGTAGATTGCTTTTGGAAAGATTGCCATTTTTACTATGTTAATTCTGCTTACCCAAGAGCATGGGAGATCTTTCCACTTTCTGGTGTCTTCTTCAATTTCTTTCTTAAGAGATTTAAAGTTCTTGTCATACAAGTCTTCCACTTCTCTGGTTAGAGTTCCTCTGAGATATTTTATGCTATTTGTGGCTACTGTGAAGGGTGTTGATTCTCTGATTTCTTTCCCAGCCTATTAATCATCTGTGTAAAGGAGGGTTACTGATTTCTTTTTGAGTTAATCTTGTATGCTGCCATATTGCTGAAAGTGTTTATGAGTTGTAGAAGTTCCTTGGTAGAATTTTTGGATCGCTTATGTAAACTATCATATCATCAGCAAACAGTGAGAGTTTGACTTCTTCTTTTCCGATTTGTATCCCTTTGATCTCCTTTTGGTGTCTAGCTAGGACCTCAAGAACTATATTGAATAGGTATGGAGAGAGTGGACAACCTTGTCTTGTTCCTGGTTCCTGTGGAATCACTGGGAGTTTCTCTCCATTTAGTTTGATGTTGGCTGTTGACTTGCTGTATATTGCCTTTATTATCTTTAGGTATGTTCCTTGAATCCCTGCTCTCTCCAAGACATTTATCATGAAGGGATGTTGTATTTTGTCAAAAGCTTTTTCGGCATTTAATGAGATGATCATGTCATTTTTATTTTTCAGTTTGTTTATATGGTGGATTACGTTGACAGATTTTCATATGTTGAATCATCCCTGCCTCTGTGGGATGAAGCCAACTTAATCATGGTGGATGATGGTTCTGATGTGTTCTTGGATTCGATTTGCCAGTATTTTATTTAATATTTTTGCATGTTCATGAGTGAGTTTGGTCTGTAATTCTCTTTCTTAGTAATGTCTTTGCTCTGCTCCCTTGGAGTTTACTCTCTCTGGCCTACTTTGGCTTAGGTTACTGGCTCTGACCTGTTTCTGTAAATCCTGGTCTGGATCCCCTCCTGCAGAAGTCCCTGGCTTGGAGTGTGTCCTGTAAAGGTTTCTGGCTCCAATCTGCTGCCTCCGAGTTCCCAGACTTGGGTGCGCCCAGAACCGCAGACGACCTGGCTCAGGCTTACTGCCTCAGAGGTCCCAGATTCATGCTCAGACCTGCAGAGTTTCCTGGTTCCTGCTTATTCCCTTTGATGTCCTAGACCAATGCCCGGGCCCACAGAGATCCTGCCTCAGGGCTACTCCCTCTGAGGTCCCAGTCTCACGGCTGGCCCTGCAAGATCGCTCGTTCCTGCCTACTCCCTCGGAGGTCCCAGATTCACGCTGAGACTGGCAGAGGTCCTGGCTCAGGCCTGGTTCTTGGGAGGTCCTAGACTCACTTCTGGACCCTCAGTGGTCTCTTGCTCTGGCTTACTCGCTCAGCGGTTTCTCCCTGATTTTATTTATAATATTCTGGAGTTACCCTGTGTTCCTCTTGGGCAACATTGCTTATCCTCCTTCTGAATTTGTATAGATTTCTTTATAACTGAAACCATTGGTTTAGGTAAACAAGAGATATGTTGGTGAAGTTGCTGCAAATCTCCAGCCAGTTTGGGATAGTCTGTGCTCAGGGTGGAATGGAGGCTAAGGCTGGGAACCACTCTGCTAGGTCCCTTCAGCTCACCCTATCTCCAAGGGAACTGCTCCTGTCATTCAGACCTCACTAGCCAATCAGGGCCTCCACTGGACCTGGAAGCTCAGATGGGAAGGTACTTCTGAGCCCCATGCTACCTTTTCAGCTACACTACTGAGGAAGTCAGAAGTTGGCCTGTGTGCTGCTACTTGTGCTCCATTGCAGGTAGAGAGTAGGCATACTCAGCAGACATACCTTGGTGAGCAAGGGGCCACTGTCCCCAGACAGGGAGGGGTGGCCTGCTAAGCTACTAGGTCTGGTGTTGTGTGTCCTCCCCAGGGCTGGGTTGGAACCAGTGGCAAGAGGCAGAATCCCCTGTGACTTGCATGATTCTGCATGGTCCTGCATTGTCCTTGCAATTTCCTGGGGCTGCCTCTGTGCAGAGCATTGGGAGTGGACTACTTAGAAGTATTCTTGTTTTGGGGGTCATTGTGAAGAGGAGGTGTCTGAGCTTTCAACATTTAACATTTAGTTTTAGGATCCATCTGGAGTTAATTTTGTACAATTTATAAACAGTATCTCCTGTGTAGAGTACTGATTGCATAAATGTGGCCAGTATTCAACTCAGAGGCAAACATACCTGCCTTTGCCTTCTGAGTGCTAGGATTACAGACATGAGCCAGCACACCAGCTTGCCCATCATGTTTTTGTGGTTGATAGTTGTTCATACAATTTCTCTGATGTGTAGTCAGTACTATTGATCTGTTTCCTTGTCTCTCTGAGTCTGTTAATAGGCATTTCTCTAACAAGGCAATATTCCATTCAAAGGTGCAGAAATGACAGAGTTGACCCTCCAGTTTCCTTCTAAAATGACTTGGTGATTACATTTAAACTTCTGTGTCATGAAATATGTTGATAAGCACCCTATATTTTCAAAGAAGTATACATTTGCAAAGTTGTCACTTTCTTTTGTACACATGTATATTTTAGAATGCAGTGACCTATGATGATGTGTATGTTGACTTCACTTGGGAAGAGTGGTCTTTGCTGGATCCTTCCCAGAGGAGTCTCTACAGAGATGTGATGCTGGAGACCTACAGGAACCTCACTGCTATAGGTAAGACTATGAATTTTCCTTCACATTTTAAAATAAGGGGATGACTGTTTCTTGGTTATAGATGATCTTTTGTAATTGTAATTGAGACTAAGGAAGGATGATGTGAGTAAGTTGGGCATGGTTCTAAGATTCACTGAAGATAACAACTTAAATTTTGCACATTTTCCAATAATACATCACTCATTTTCTGTTACTATATTTTAGGCTGCAAATGGGAAGATCATAATTTTGAAGAACATTGTCAAAGTTCTAGAAGACATGGAAGGTAATTTTCATATGCAAGCTAATATAAATATGCATCAAGAAATTGTTAAGACATTTTAAAAGAAAGCAACAGTGTAAATAAGGACAACTTAAAGTGCACTAATGATTATTAAATTCTCACAAAACCACATATCTTGATGTCATATAGGTAAATTTTGTTTGCAAATCATTATATTAAGAAAGAAGAGAAGGAAACAGTTTCTTAATAGATATCACCATTTCAATTATAGCCCCATGCGAGCTGTACTGTGGAACCGCCAATCCATTTAGTTTCATACCAGTCATAGTACAAAAGGTTTGCTCATTGAATAGGTGATACGTATATGTCTCAAACCTTCTAATAAGCAAACAGTCAATAATAAAGCTTGTATTCCTCATATACTTGTGACTTTGCTATGTTTGGTGTGAAGAGGGGTAGTTAGAGTCAAGAGCCAAGGGGCAGTTGTTGGGCAGAAACCCTAATCCCTATACCATAGGTCTATGAGGAACAGAAAGTAAAACTTCATGAATGGAACATGGACACCTTTTATTTGTAATTCTTCCTTTAATAGGTATATCCTATGTCACTCTGGATACAAGCCATATAAACATAGGGATATCAAAAGAAGCAACATACCCCTCTCCCTCTCAGATCAATTAGAAGATATATATTAGTCCCATTTTGAATGAACTTCTTCAGTAGGTTTCAAGTTTACAAGTAAATGCTTTTACTTCTTTGAAAATTCAGCAACAAACTCACACTGCAGAAAAGCCCTGTGAGTAGTAGGAATGTCTAAATACTTGTTTGTCCTTGTTCACTCTGCAAATGTAGTATGACTCACATTATAGGAAAATTTATGAATGCAATATGTGGTAAAGCTCTGAATTTTTCCAGTTCTTTTCAAATATGTGAAAAGTCTTAAATAGAAAAAAGATGTTATAAATGTGAACCATGTAATAAAGGCTCTTACCATCATATGTATCTTCAAAGATACAAAACATCCATTAATGAAAGAGTACAATATCAATGTAATCACAGTGATAAAACCTTAAGATCTGGTTCCTATTTACAATTAGACCAAATTGTAAAATTAATTCATGCAATATATTCAATAGTGTAATGAATATGGTAAAGCTTTTACATGTGCCAATTATTGTTGCAGGAATGAAAGAAGCCATACTGGAGAAAAGCCTTCTGAATATACTCAAAGTGTTGAAGCTTATGCTTATAGTAATAAGCTTCAAAGGCATGAAAGAATCCATACTGGAGAGAAACGCTATGAATGTGATCAGTGTGGTAAAACTTATGTATGCAACAGGAATCTTCTAAGGCATAAAATAACACATACTGGAGAAAAACCCTATAAATGTAATCATTGTGATAAGGCCTTTTCACGTGACAGTAGTCTCCAAATGCATAAAATAATACATACTGAAGAGAAACCGTATGAATGTAATAAATGTGGTAAGGCCTTTTTACGTGACAGTATTCTCCAAGCACATAAAAGAATACATACTGGAGAGAAACCCTATGAATGTAATCAATGTGGTAAGGCCTTTTCATTTCACAGTTATCTCACAACACATAAAAGAATACATACGGGTGTGAAACCCTATGAATGTAATCAATGTGGAAAAGCCTTTGCACAGCACAGTCGTCTTCTAATGCATAGAAGAACACATACTGGAGAGAAACCCTTTGAATGTAACCAATGTGGTAAGGCCTTTGCATTTCACAGTTACCTCCGAATACATAAAAGAACACATACTGGAGAGAAACCCTATGAATGTAATCAGTGTGGTAAAGCCTTTGCTCAACACAATCATCTTCTAATGCATAGACGAAAACATACTGGTGAGAAACCCTATGAATGTAATCAGTGTGGTAAGGCCTTTGCATGTCACAGTAGGCTTCAAACACATAAAAGAACACATACGGGAGAGAAACCCTATGAATGTAATCAATGTGGTAAGGCCTTTGCATTTCAAAGTTATCTCAAAACACATAAAAGAACACATACAGGCGAGAAACCCTATGGATGTAATCAGTGTGGTAAAACCTTTGCATTTCAAAGTTATCTCAAAACACATAAAAGAACACATACAGGCGAGAAACCCTATGGATGTAATCAGTGTGGGAAATCCTTTACCACTCACAGTTATCTTCTAATGCATAAAAGAATACATACTGGAGAGAAACCTTATGAATGTAATCAATGTGGTAAGGCCTATGGATATAGCAGTGCTCTTCTCATGCATAAAAGAACACATACTGGAGAGAAACCCTATGAATGTAGTCAATGTGGTAAGGCCTTTGCACGTGACAGTAGTCTCCAAACACATGAAAGAACACACACCGGAGAGAAACCCTATGAATGTAATCAGTGTGGTAAGGCCTTTGCATTTCACAAGTATCTCAAAACACATAAACGAACACATACAGGCAAGAAACCCTGATTGTTGATATAATCAATGTGGGAAAGCCTTTGCATATAACAGTAGATTCCACATATATAAAAGAACACACACTGGATTGAAACTCTACGAAAGTAATCATTGTGGTAAAGCCTTTGTACGTGATTTTTCTCTTTGAAACCATGAGGAAAAAAATCAAACTGCATAGAAACCCTACAAATGTAGCTAATGTGGTAAGGTTTTGTACTTCATAGTACTCTTTATACGACAATAAAACTTTTAGTTTGAAGCCATTCTGTTAAAGCCTGTGCATATCACAGTAGTCATTGAGGACATGATAAAAACTCATACAGAAGAGAATCTAGCTATAAAGGATTTAGGAAGACCTTTAGCTAACACATTTAAGTTATACAAGGGAATTCTGGAGATAAAATCTGATGATGTCAACAATCTGTTCAAGCAGTATATTATTTTGTTTGTACCTACCTACAAACTCGTTATGAACAGAGAGCCCTACAAACTTAAATGTTAAAATAACCCTTTTAGATTTCATATATCTATTCAATGACATGAAGTAACTAATTCAGTTGTAAAACTTTATGGATAATTGCTGTGGGATGGTGCTTTTGTACACTGTAAAGATTTGTCACTTGTATTTGTTTAATAAAATGCTGATTGGCCAGTAGCCAGACAGGAAGAATGGGGGGGAGCGACCAGGCTAAGAGAATTCTTGGAAGAGGAAAGTCAAAGAGTCAGTCACCAGCCAGATGCAGAGGAAGCAAGATGAGACTGCCTCACTGAGTAAAGGTACCAAGCCACATGGCTAAACATCAACAAGAATTATGTGTTAATTTAAGTTGTAAGAACTTTAGTAATAAACCTGAGCTAATAGGCCAAACAGTTTATAACTAATATAAGCCTCTGTGTGTTTCTTTGGGATGAATGGTTGCAGATTCAGGCTGGATAGAAACTTCTGTCTACAAGTGGCACCCTAATGTTTGGAAAGAATATCCACATGAAGCTTGAGAAAGACTTCTTTAAAAGAAAGTATTCTAGTCAGACAAGAACAGAGTCAAGAGCAACTTCTTGGTAACCATCTTTTGTCTGGTAGGCTCTGTTTGCTGGCAGCAAGCAGAAGCTCAGCTCCTTTAATTGAGGCTTCCTAACTTAATGTTAATGGCAAAAACCACATGGCAGCTCTTTTAAGAGGTCCTGCTTCCAGTCACTTAAAAGGTTTTTATCAGTAGCTGGTGGCATGCTTCCTGGTGGTGCCAGGGACCTGCAGATTTAATGTTAACCATGCTGCTTAGTAGATTTAAGACTCATGCGCAGAAAAAGATGGAGATATACAGTAAAAACAGATTCAGATAGAATAAAAACATCTAAATGGTTTACAATATGTTTAAAAATATATGTAGGCATAAGAGAAAAAGGGTAGAAAAATTTTTTTAAAATAGAGTATCCGGACATGATGGTGCATGCCTTTAATCCCAGGATGTGGGAGGCAGAGATAGATGAATCTTTGTGAGTTTGAGGCCAGCCTGTTCTACAGAGTGAGTTCCAGGACAGACAAAGATAAACAGTGAAAGACTGTTTCATAAACCAAAAAGCAAATAAAATAAAAGAAATAGGGTAAGAAAAAAGAAAGCTATATGAAGGTGAAAAATACACAGTCTGAATACTGTTATTGTGTTGTCTTTGAATTGTTTGACTGCTGAGGAAAGAGGAACGTATGCTAAAAGCCATTTGATTATAAATGCTGCTGGATTAACCCAACCTATATATTTTGAAAATGACTTCAAAATTTATGTCAAAAGATATGTTACTTTTTAGAAGAGGATTTACTTTTGTTTCCACAGGAAAAGAGAGGCTATGGATTCATTTTTGGTTAAGAAAGATCAGGTTTGATCAAGGAAGACCCCCCTGAATAATCTCCAGTGGAAATGAATGGCCCAGATGATCTAACATTTCAGTGCTACTCTGTTGAAGTTTCCTCCCAGTTCTACATTCAGAAAATCTTTGAAACTGCTGGCTGAGATAATCTGATGTGGGATGTTCTTATCTATGTGTTGCTTTAATTGGTTGATGAATAAATCTTCTTCGGCCCATGTCAGGGCGGAGCAAAGCTAGGTGGTGGTGATGTACACTAATCCCAGCCCTGGGGACCGGCCTCAGCAGACAATGTGTCTCGAATCTGGGATCTGGAAGGTGAAGTGAGTACACAAACACAGGGTTCTGAACAGAGATCTAGAGAGAGAGTAGGTAGAGTCAAAGAGATGCCACGTAACTGCCAGCGGAGGATGCCAGAACATTTCTGGTAGGCCATGGCCTCATGGTAATAATTAATTAATAACAGTCTTTTATTGTAAATTTTACACAAGGAAGTTGATTCTTTTTTCTTGTCACAGGTTAATCGTTACATGGGCAAAGCAGTCCACAAGAAATACAAAGCTGCCCACTCTTCCACTAATGCAGGCCTGCAGGAAAAACAAAGAATCAGGCCTGGAGAGATGGATTGATTGCTCTTCCTTGATGTGGGAGGGTCTTCTGTTTTAATAAAGAAACTGCCTTGGCCAGCCCTTAGGTGGGTGGAGTAGACAGAACAGGAAGAAGGAAGTGAGGTAGATGGCTCAGTCAATTGCCACGCCTCTCCTAAGTGAGATAGACAGCCGTGCCTCTCTTCAGGGAGAGAGATGCGATGGAGCCAGCCACCAGGACAGACGTGCTGAATCTTTCCCGGTAAGACACCGCTCGTGGTGTTAGACAGATTATTCGATATGGGTTAGTCAAGATGTGAGTAAGAGGCTGAAACTAATGGGTTAGGCAGTGTTTAAAAGAATACAATTTGTGTGTTGTTATTTCGGGTATAAAGCTAGCCGTGCCGGAGCCGGGTGGGATGGGAAACAGGCCTGCCCGCAGCTCATCCCTTTAGAGTTTCCAGAAAGCACATGGTAGTATCTGGTGCCCTCTTCTGGTAAAGGGGCATACATGCAGATAGAGCACTCTTGTACATAAAAGCTTAAATCTCTTTTGTTCTTGTTTTCAGGACTGGATTTCCCTGTGTAGCAGCTCTGGCTGTCTTAGAATTCATTCTGTAGACCTGGTTGGCCTCCAACTCACAGAGATCCACCTGCCTCTGCCTACTGAGTGCTGGGATTAAAAGAATGCACCAGGGGCCGGGCGGTGGTGGCGCACGCCTTTAATCCCAGCACTCGGGAGGCAGAGGCAGGTGGATCTCTGAGTTCGAGGCCAGCCTGGTCTACAAGAGCTAGTTCCAGGACAGGTTCTAGAAACTACAGGGAAACCCTGTCTCGAAAAACAAAAACAAAAAAAAAAAAAATAAAATAAAAATAAAATAAAATAATGCACCACCACACTCAGCCTACATAAATCTTTTTTAAAAATTAAAGAATCAAATCAAAGGGCAGTGACCTGTCATTTCCACATGAAGTTGGGTATTTTCTGCAGCTCACCAAGTCCTGAGAGAGTTCAATGAACACGAAGACAGAGACAGGGCCCTGTGGGCTCCTTGTGTGATAGCAGAGTCCGATTGAACCACAATTGCCAGGGTATGCTGCTTGAAAAATGATTATTGGAGGTTGAATAAAGCAATCATTTCTGAAAGAGGAACTGTTACTCATTTATGTTTGTCTGCCCCCTCCCCCACCTCTCTGTGTGTGTGTGTGTGTGTGTGTGTGTGTGTGTGTGTGTGTCTGTGTGTGTGTGTGTGTATCTATATGTATGTCTGGGTACAGGAGTATGCATTCCTAAACTAAGTTTAAAGATCATGAAAGAGGACACATCTAATAAACAGAGAATCATATTTAACCACAGTTTGCAAGAACATTTTATTAGCCCAAATGCTGCTGGAAAAAAAAATCAAGAAAAATTCCAATCCACAAGGGTGGGAGTGGGACTGATCCCCCTCTTTCCAGCTGGTAAGTGCTGGGATTACAGGAATGGGGCAGCACACCCAGTTTATGCAGTACTGAGAGGGTAGAACCCAGGGCTTCCCACTCCCCTCATAGATCTCCGCTACTGCTGTCTTGGACCCTGACCCTGTCCTTAACCATTTTAACCCTATCTTTAAACCATAACCCCTATGCTTAAGACACTGCCTTAAACCCCTTTTACTTCCTACCACTTGTACCTGCTTCCCTTTGGCTTATGATTCTCAACATCCAAATTCCATGTGTGTTGCCTCACCTACTTGGCATCTCTTCTCCCCTTCAAGGCCTCTTCAAAGAGGTCTCTAAGGATGAAGGGTTCAGGGCATTGTGCTTGTCCAGCATCCATCCGCTGCTGGCGTGGCCTTCCAGTTACATACTCACAAGTTAGATGTTTTCCTCACTCACTACCTCAGAAAGTGTTTTATGAACAAAAATAAAATGCACAGGCAGCAGTGTGAGCCCTTCTTGGAAGTCACGAGACTGACTTTACAAGTTGTGCAGTTGCTGTTGTTCCACTAGCATGCACGTGTCTGAGGAAGACAGCACACATGCAGCTCCGTGCTCCATGCTCTTTGACCAAATGCACCTGAGCAGAGGACTGGGAAGGGGAGGGCACAGGAGAGGAGAAGAAGGCAGGCAGATGGCCAGGAGCCAGAGGGAGGAGAAGAGCCAGGGAAAGGCTAGGAGAAAAGCGGAGAAACAGGAAGGGAATAGGGGAAGAGGCAGGGGAAGTAGAGGAGGTAGGAGGAGGTGTGGAAAGTCAGTGTCAGTTGTCGGGGGCAGGAAATTGAGCTTAGGATAAAACAAATTACCCCAAATGTGCATCAGTACATATTAGTCCAATATACCAACTTCGAATGCCAGTCGGCTAGTTAGGAGTTACCTGGCAGAGCCAACTTCATCTTTTATATCAACTTAATGCTACAAACTTACAAAAAAATGTACTGCTGAACCCCTGAGGAACAAGAGCTCCCTGAGGGTGAGTGGAGGACCTCTCAGCGGCTTCACCTCCAGGTGCACCTGAGGTAAAATACATGTGACCTTGGTTCAACCCAGAGCATTCCCCATCCCAGGAAGGGAAATGGAGAAAAGTTGACTCCTGTCCCTGTCTGACCACAGGGACTGTAGCTGGTCAGCCTCTGAGGAAATAAGGGGAGCCAAGGCCTTTCCCACATCCCAAGAGAGATGGCAGGCACTAGCCCATCTCCTCACTAGCTGCTGAGGCCTTGTCTTCAGTGAAGACTGTCCCTGTAACTCCATCAGTGTCCCAGAAGGAGAGGTGCAAACCTGCTACCAAGCTAAAACCCCAATCCTAACCATCCTCAAATACTCAGTTGTTACAGCGATATCCACTAAAAACATTTTCCCACATTGATTTAGGAACTTCTTTCAAAATGCAGCTGGTGTGGGAAGTCCTGTGTATGTTTTGTTTTTATTGGTTAATGAATAAAGAAGCTGCTTGGGCCTATAGCAGGGCAGAATAGAGCAATGTGGGAACTCCAAGCAGAGACAGAGGAGAAAGGAGGATGGAATCAGAAAGACACCTTGTAGCTGCCAAAGGAGAAAGACACTATCTACCAGCCAGAACCGTACCAGTAGGCCATAGCCACATGGTGGTACACAGATTAATAGATATGGGTTAATTTAAAATGTAAGAGTTAGCTAGGAATATGCCTAAGCTATTGACCAAACAGTGCTGTAATTAATATAGTTTCTGTGTCATTATTTGGGTCTGGGTGCCCAGGAAACACACGAGCAGTCTCCGCCTACATACAACAATGTATATGAATATGAATTCAAGACTATGTTTTACTGATCTATGTTTATGTCAGTGATATTTCTTATTAGTATACTTGTTTGGTTCTTTTGAGACAGGGCTACACTACATCCTCTAGACTGACCTGGACTCATAGTCTTCCAGCCTGTGGCACGTGGGGCCAAACTGAACTGCTTATTAGTGTAATTAATGCATTTCTATAGTAAGCTTTAAAATTATTTAGTGTAAGATTTTCCATTTATTTTTAGAAATATGCTTTGGTTATTCTCAGGCTTTTGCATTTCCACACAAATTTTAGATTAGCCTATTCATTTAAACACAAAATGCCTCTGACTCTAAAAGTTAATTTGTGAAATACATGCTATGTTAACAATACTGAGCTTTTCATTGTGATCATAACATCTTTCTGCATTATAATGAGTTTTATAATTTCTTTAAATTTTATCTGTCTTATTTGAGGAAGGGAGAGTGCCATAGTATTCTATGTGGAATTGCGGTAATTGGATCTTTCCTTCCAGGATGTGTGTCCAGGAACTGAATTCTCAAGCAAGCTCCTTTACCTGCTAGACTACCTCCCTGGCCCCTTGCTCTATAATTTCACTTAGCATTGCCTTATTTTTCACCCTAGTCCATACATATTTCATTAATAAAAAACTGAATACATTTATATCGTTATAAATGTAAGCGCATAGTTCTGATTTCACGTTCTAGATGTTCTGTGACCTTCATAAATTCCTTTAAGATTTTGTGAGCTTATGAATAAAGAGGAACTTTGGAAGAGAAAATTTTGTTACCACACACAGTTTTCTTGATTATAAAATTTAACATGGTCTCTGAGGAGAATTTGGCAAGAGCAAGACAGTGCGTATTGTTTTGTTGAAACAGGGTCTCACCATGTAGTCCTAGCTATCCTGGAATTCACTATTTTGACCATACTAGCCAAAGAAATCCACCTGCCTCAGCTTCCTGAGTGCTGATATTAAAGGTTTGCACCATCACCCCTGTAACAAATAAAACAGTTTTAAGGTATTGTGTTGGGTGGTGGGGAGATAGTGCCTGTAATTTATGTGCCAGAACTGTAATTATAGGTGGCTGTGAACTGCCATGTAGGTACTGGGAATGGAGCCACAAGCAATCTCAATCTCTGAGCCATCTCAATAGCCCAAACATAGTTTTAAAAACAAACAAACAATTTGTAGGTTAATTGCTATTAATCCTTTACATATTTTCTTAAGTTTGGGGCAATGGACACCTATTTGTTGTGCATTTATTTATAAATATGTTAGTTTATGTCATACCAACACCGATCATGCTTTTTTCCCCACTATACATGGCAGTATCAACCTTTCCATTATTAGACTTGTTGTGTATATAATTTTGATGTCTGCATAATATTCTATTACATAGATATATAATAATCAAAATGTTGATGAATGTTTTTATTTCATAAATTATCGACTACTATAAGCACCAGCTGAACGACCATCAAATGTTTACCTCTTTTTTGTTATTTTTACTTTCTTGAGGGTGAGGGAATATGTGCCATGTTGTTTCTTTCCCGCTACCATTTAGACTCTGGGTATGAAACTCAGATCATCAGGATTAGCAGAAAGTGACCCTACCCACTAGTCCCCTCACCATTTACTGCACTTCCAGGTCTTGAGAGCAAAGCTAGCATTCAGATAAAGATCTGCACTAAGGGCCAGGCACTGTTTAAGTATTCCATGCATTACAGTCAGTCCACTCAATAACCTTTTGATAGAGTTTCAACCGTATGATTGAGCTAAATGAGCCATGTATTATCAGAACGATGCCCTGTTCTCTGTGGTTCTCAAGTTTGATTCTAACCATCATTCCTAGATTTCCCCAAGATACTGAGAACTCCATCTTCCAACACTCAGATGTCAGCCGACAACCAAATACCAAACATTACCTATAGTTTAAAATGGCAACATTATTATCAATTAGATAGTACAGCACAGGAAGAAATAATCTTCATAATAGTCCACAGGTAAAATGCCCAATAATGGAGTATTCCCATGAGATAAACACACTACATTACAGGCAGTGGGGATCTCCCCACTCCTGTTCACACCATGCCAGATACCAGAGAAAAACAGCAGCAAACACATGAAAGCACAGAAGACGTTCTGGAGTCTGTGGTCGGGGCCTTGCCTATCTGAGATTCACCCAACAGGGAGTTGCCTCCTCATGATCACTGGCATTAGCCCAACACAATGGGTCAAGAAATCCAGTAAAGGCTTTTCCCCTGACACATTCTTTACGCTACTATCAGTGAATATTCTTTTTGTTTTGTTTCAGTTCTGAGTACTGAATCTAGGACATTAGGCATGCTAAGCAAGCCCTCTGCAAAAAAGCTACATCACCAGTTCTTAATATTCTGTTATACACACACACACACACACACACACACACACACACACACACACACACGAGTATAATATCCAAGGAAGTCATAAGAGAACACTGGATCCCCTGGAGCTGGAGCTATAGGCAATAGTGAACCACCAGGTCAGTGGTGGGAACTGAACTCAGGTCCTCTGGAGGAACAGCATGCACTTTTAACTACATATACAGACTCCAATTTAATATTCCTAAACAATATAACCAGTCATGTTTGGGCAAGGCCTTCTACCCATGCCACCAAAAGACATGATGATGATCAATTTCAACAGATTGCTAATCTCTTAAAATCCACATTGCTCAATCTATAATCCAAAGATTTTACAGTTTTATAGAAGATTATCATATGCATTATGTAGTGTAAGCAGATTATAGCCCCTTACATATATAGTCAAAGCAATACTGTTTATGAAAATTTGACACATTACTGTTGAATGGATGATGACTGCTCCCCCCAAGGGTCTAGGATATCACTACTGAGAGGTGGCAGAACCTTTAAGTGGTGAAGACTAGAGAAAGGTATTTCAGTTACCCAGCTTAAACACCATTCCTGATTCTGATTTATATGTATTTTATAACCAACCTCTTTATATGAATTTCTACATAAATTCATAATTTGTTTAGAGACATACTGTTAATGCAGTTCTTAAAAAAACAGTGAAAAAGTTAATGGCTTTATAGCATTTTTTTCTAAACATGTTTGAAAACCTTCCACAACCATTTCTGTGCACTGCTGCTAGCACACTGTTCAAGAAGGGTAAGGTAGGTGTGGTGGCACAGCCCTTAATCTAAGGGTAAGGTTAGACAAAGGGAAAGAAGGAAGGAAGGAAGGAAGGAAGGAAGGAAGGAAGGAAGGAAGGAAGGAAGGAAGGAAGGAAGGAAAGAAGGAAGGAAGGAAGAGAAAGAAATGTGACTTTGGTTTACTGTTCATTGGTTTTAGGATATCCTGGCCATGTGACTGAATAAATTAAGTAACATATGGGGAAAGCATATGATGTAAGCATTATTTCTGGTGAGCATTTCATCTGTGCTACATGAACCTGTGTCTAAACAAGACCAGTGGCCTAACATGGAGTTTTTTTCTAGGTGTTGACATAACAGGAAAAAGTTGAGCATACCTAATCTGAAATCCAAAATGGTATAAAATCCAAAATATCAAAAGCCAACAAAATCATATATATTGCTACTAGTAAGGCACCACACAACTCTCTTATGAAACTGTTTGGGGCACAAAGATCCTTGTGCTCACAGATAAGGAACAGGAAAACCAGGAATGCTAAACATATAGGATTGTCTCTTTAAAGGAAGAGATGTATAACCTGTTTTCTGGAAGACTAGGAATAGAGGTGGTCGCCTAGATGACCTTTGTACTATCGGAACAACTAAGACCATACCAGATCCTCCCCAAGGCTCTTAGATAACATCTATAGTCTATCTATAGAACCCATCTTCATTTAATAAGAGACATGTATTTTGAAAAAAGTTTCTATTTAGTTGTGCCTTAAGCTTTACTATGCTCATGGGATTCTGTTTTTCATCAGTGATAGACTGTACATGGAACTATAAGCTGAAATCAATCCTTTCTTCCCCAAGTTGTTTTGTTCACAGTAATAGAACACCTAGCTAAGAGAGTCAATGGGCCCTGTTGCTTTGGGGCCTGGACCAGCACAACACATCACTGCAGACAAGTCTGGCAGAAGAGACCTGTTCATGCCATGGTCAGGAACAATAAAGGAAAGAGATCAAGGCCTCATTAATCCCTTAAGAAGCATATCTCCAATAATCTAAGGTCGTCTTGCTAGGTTCTACCTTTTAGAAGAGTCCACTACCTCTCAAGGCTGGATACAAGCCTTTAACACATGGATAATTAGGAGATGCATAAGGTCATTCTTTTCACACATATCTGAGAGTGCAGAGATACATTGACATAAAAACCCATATGCAAGTATATGAAACTGGAAAGGGCTTTATAACTGCCCAAACATCTTCCAACAGAGAATGCAAAAATAAGATGTGGTATATCCGTATGATGGAGATATATTCAACAATAAAAACAAACCACTAACTGATGTATCAGATAAATCTCAAATTAACCGAGCATTGTCAAAGAAGCTGTAGCCAACATACCACATAATTCCATCCATGCAACATTTGAGATAAAGTAAACTCTATGGATAGAGAATAGCCATAGAGGCAATGCTGGGGCTGAGTAACCTGGTTCCTTCAACTCCACTGGATCCATGGGACATATTTTTGTTTTTGAGACCCTCCTATCAGCCCTTGTATCATTTCAAATGTATTTTAATAAATAAAGACTGCCTGGAGATCTGAGAGTAAAACAAAACCAGGTTATGATAACACACACCTTTAATCTCAGTAGCCACAATGACACACACCTTTAATCCCAGTGACACACTAGCTGCCATAGAAACTGGTGGTACATGCCTTCAGTGGCGCACACCTTTACTCCCAGCCCTGGAGAGAAATATAAGACAGGGGAAGACAGCTCTCAAAAGCAGTCTTCCGAGATTTCAGAAGGTACTATCGCCATTTCAGACTGAGGTCGAGGTAAGAGCCAGGGGCTGGCTGTTTTGCTTTTTGGATCTTCAGATTGAACCCCAATTTCTGACCCCAAGCTTTTGTTAAATCATGCTTCAAGCCCTGTTACCAACCAGAGGAGAGGGACAAACTCTTAGATAAAGGGGTCACACAAACAAAAGACAAGAGGTTATACTTAAGTAGCCACCTCACCAAGGGCTGTGGGAGGCAAGGAAGTACTGGCTGGTACTTCACTATGTTTGGGGTGATGGAACTGTTCTCTTTTTAGTTTTTTGTTTGTTTTTTAAGCACAAAGTCTCATGTAGCCCAGGCTGGCCTTTAGCTCCTGTTTCTCTCTCCAAAGTGCTGGTTTAACAGGTGTACACGACCATGCTCAGTCAGTTCTACAGTTTGGAGGAGGTAGTGGTTACACAACTATTTGCATTTGCCAAAAAATCACCAAAATGGAAAGATCTGACTGTAAAAATGCAAAAGTCAGTACAAAACACATTATTTTAGAAATTATTTTTATAGTACTGGGGTCTGAACTCAGAGATCCACATATGTTAGGCAAAAACTGAAACACTAAGCTGTATTTCCAACCCAATACAAACCATTTTAAGGGGATATTCTGTGAAGTTTTGTATGCTGGATGTTGGCACAGCCATATCTGATGGGAATGCAGAAATCATAAAGCCAGCACAGCTATTTGGCAAAGATCCAGCAAAGCTGAGCCACATGATGGCCGCCATACCACCTTTGACTTTCATCTCCACCTGTTGCATACTTGGGAGATTTTTAATATTTATACAATTTGGGATATTAGATTGATGGAACATTTATTATGAGTCATTTAGGCCTTCTCCCAGGAATGGTATTTCTAAGCTTCCCCAGTACAGTCCCCAGCATACTATTTCCCCCACTTTGGAGAGATATCCTCATCTACTTGAAGGTCTTCCTTACACCTTGGAGGTTGTGACACACATAAAGAAGCCAGAAGTCTATGAGGATATGAGACATTTTGAAACATCTGCCCCTATACTTATTCAGGAACAAGATAATCAAAACAAAGTAAACTTTAAAAGGTCAACAAGATTCGGTGGGCTAGAGGAACTGGCCACAGTTCAGATCACAAGCCTCTTCCCACTGTACACTCAGGCAACTGCCTGGCATAGGCAGCAACAAAGTTAGATAAGCTGAAGTTGCCTCTGTCCTGCACAGAGACTTATACTGATGGGCAAAGAATGATATAGAAAGATGACAAAAGTATTCCATAACGATATAAAATATAAACATTTATTATGCCAGAATTTGCATAATAACTGCAGCAGCTTTGGCCTGAGGATATTTCTTGGGCACTCTGACCATTAAGAGTTAAAAATACACTGCTTGAGATGTGGCAGCATGCTCAGGATGGCTTGAAGATGGTTTGGTCAAATGTCCTTGTAGTCACAGAAGCAACCAGTCTGAGAACAGCTTGTCATATGCCTCTAGATTCTTAAAAATTGGGTTATGGGGTTAATGAGTAAAAATGATAACTGTTAATCAATAATGTCAAAACTTGAGGGAAAATGATTGGAAATGATAACTCTGTTCTGTCATAGTCTATTAATCATGACTAAAAGATGAGCAAGAAGAAATAAAACATATGTCCAAAACCAAAAATGATATAATCCATCCTTTTGGAACAACACCCCTACTTACTAATTACTAATAAATTTATTTATACAGAATTGAATACTATCTCCTTCAAAAAACTATGTATGTTCCCAAACAGCATTATGACAGAGGTGGCAGGGTTGGCACACGCCTTTAATATCAGTACTCAGGAGGCAAAGGCAGGCAGATCTGAGTTTAAGGCCAGTCAGGTGTACAGAGTGAGTTCTAGAACAGCCAGGACTACACAGAAAATCCCTGTCTAGAAAAAGAGAGAGTAATATCTTGTTTTTGATAGCTGAGTGCCCACAACACCTAGCTTACAGTCCCTTCATGGGCCATCTCTGGAAAGGTTCCCTAGGGTATGTAAGAAATCAGGCTGATATATTTAATGATCCTAGAGAAGCTAGATAGGAAGATGAACCCAAAGAAAAACATGTAGTTATCCTCCTGGATATTGGAAGTAGACAAGATTGCCAGGCAAAAATTGAGAGCTCGGGGGTGAGGGTGTGACGGGGGTGAGGGGAGATGGGGAGGGAAAAGTGAGAAGGGGAGGATGGGGAGAGCATGGGGCAATGGGACAGTTGGGATGGAGGAGGAGTGGATATGGAATCAGGGAAGTATATATCTTAATTAAGGAAGCCATTTGAAGGTAGGCAAGAGATTGGACCCTAGAGGGGTTCCCAGGTGTGCAAGGAGATGCCCCCAGCCTGTTCCTTGAGCAGCTGAGGAGAGGGGGCCTGAACTGGCCCTATACTATGGCCACTCTGATGAATATCTTGCCTATCATCATAGAACTTTTGTCTGGCGATGGATGGAGATAGAGACAGAGACCCACATTGGAGCACTGGACTGAGCTCCCAAGGTCCAAATGAGGAGCAGAGGGAGGGAGAACATGAGCAAGGAAGTCAGGACCGAGAGGGATGCATCCATTCACCGAGACAATGGGACTGATCTAATGGGAGCTCACCATGGCCAACTGGACTGGGACTGATGGAGCATGTGATCAAACCGGACTCTCTGAACATGGCTGACGAGGAGGGCTGACTGAGAAGCCAAGGTCAATCGCACTGGGTTTTGATTCTACTCCATGTACTGGCTTTGTGAGAACCTAGTCTGTTTGGATCCTCACCTTCCTAGACCTGGATGGATGGGGGAGGAACTTGGACTTCCCACAGGGCAGGGAACCCTGACTGATCCTTGGACTGGAGAGGGAGGGAGAGGGGGGATGGGGGAGGGGAAGGGCAATGGGAGGAGGGGAGGAGGTGAAAATTTGTAAAATTATATAATTTAATAAAAAAAGAAAAAAGGAAAAAAAGAAATCAGGCTGAGCAACCCATGAGGAACAATCCAATAAGAGTTTTTCCAACAGTCTATGCCTCAGTTTCTGTCTCCCAGTTCTTGTCCTGACTTTCCTTTGTGATGGACTGTAAGCTACAAACTGAAATAAACCCTTCCTTCCAAAGTTTGGTTTTGGTCATCACATCAATAGAAAAGTAACTAAGACTTATTGTAGATATTAGAATAAAGATGATAACATTTTTCTGAATTTGGTAAAGACGTTTTAATTTTTCTCAGAATATGTTAAGGAACAATTTAATGTGGAACTTCAAAATCAGGAAAACATCTTTTAAGTGGAATGACTATTTTTAACATTTTATATCTGTTTTCAGTTATACATTAATAATTCATACTTTATTAGTGCATACCAATTGGACAAACTAACGGTTTTTATTGAGACATTTTCATACATGTATACAATGTACTTTGTTTATATCCAATATTATCCTCCCTTCCCTCCTACCCCTACCCCTTGTTTTTCTTACCCTGAAATGCCTCTTCTAATTCATCTCTCTCTTTTTCTATTGACTAGTCTTAATTAGTACATTTTGCAATCAGACTGGATTCAGGTCATCAGGAATTCTCTAACTGGTTAGGGCTATTTACTGTGTATTGAAACAAACTTTCAAAAAAAGGTTAAGAATACTGGAATAAAAATTAGGCCATGAGCGGCCCCAAAAAACATAACAAGAAACATAATCTTAAAAAACGTCCTGAAGATGTAAGCTTTAGCTGCAGATAAAACACACACCCCTATTATTGTTGAAATTGCACTTTGCAACACTGGATAGCCTAGCATATATAACGCCTCAATTGACTTTTTATTTACTGAGGTCTCAGAACTGGAAACAAATGCATAGGAAATGTGTGCAGAAAAATCAAAAGAAAACCCTATACAAATAACAAGATTGATCATGGATATGGAATCAAGATTAACATTCCAGAATGCCATGAAACCCGTCACTCCCACAATCACAGACGCAATAGCAAAAGTAACCCACAAGGAGCACACTGGGTGAGGAATTAGCAATAAAGAAACAATGAGCATAGCTGTTGACGCAACCATGACATTTCGAACAGTGTTTTCTATTATCGCAGCGTACTGATCAAAATAGATGAATGCCTGGTTATACACCATCAAGGGGACCTCACAGTTCTCAGCTATGCCTCGTAGCTCGAGTAACATTCTCTTCTTACTGCTTGACGAAGAAACACCTACCGTCTGGATGAAGCTTCTGGAAGCAGTGATCTCATTTGATGAGGAAATATTAATATCATATGTAAAAATAGGGGAAACTTTTAAAAAACCTGAAATATTATTCATAAATGTATTCTTGTCATTAGGATCCTTTCCACTGTTATTCATATATTGAATATATGCTTTCAACCAAAACTCTGTGAGATTTTTATCTACATATTCATTTTCTTCAAATTTTATCATACAGTTGTCCAGCTTCTGTCTTACATCACCATCCCAGTAGTTAACACTCTCAGTGACTATGACCATAACCCTTGGACCATAGTCTGAAAAATAATCTTCCTCAACATTAAAATATGGTGTGATGTAGGAATCATCGCTCGCAAGGTTCCGAAGATCTAACCCTTCCTGCACTTGGAAACATCCATATATACTGCTTATGATGTAGAAAATGTATATCAGCACTACAAAAAACTTGGCTTTAGAAGTTGTGAGGAAAGGACCAAAATAGTCTCTAAAGAACAAATTCATTGGATGCTTATCTTCCCCACTCTCCTCTGGGGTTGAACCAAATGGGATGCAGCAGGATTTTTTTAAGGAGGCACATTTTGGGTCTGGCTTTTCTAGCCAGCGGAAGCACGCGGCTTCTCTTTTACCATCCAGAGCCATAATTGCTCCAAAACAGGTGATACTATAAAAATAGCAAAAGAGCAGAGTTGTTCCTGTATAGATGCAAAAATACTGTACAGACCTAAAAGAGCTGGTGATTCCCGTATAAAAAGCAAGGACATTGGTGATGGTGGTGATTGTAATGGACACTGCCACCTTTGAATATGAATTGGAGAGTCGTTCTCTTATGCTTTCCATGAGGCTAGTCTTCTGCCAGGCAGAAATCATGATAAACATGTCATCAACCCCAACACCTATAACAAAAGAACAGATCTTTCTATATATTAATAATACACATTAAATATTAAAACAACCAAGCATTTTCTATTACTTGTCTTGAAAAATCTCTGTTTCAACACCATCTTCTCAGTCTGCTTCTGAATTTATGACAAAATTTGTCACTCTTTCCTCTGTAATAGGTCTTAGTTTTGTACATACCTATGTTACTAGTACACAGAATACTCCCTAGTGTTTACTCAGGGTGTCTTTGTGATAAAATGAGGACATCTACCTGATTGCATACCAGTTGAAACAGCATCAGCAATCTATCTTTGATCCCATGAGTCATTTCAACTAATATACAAACACATCCATCAAACATTCTGTGGGAGGCGGCAAATGTTTTTGCAGGTAAGCATAAAGCCATCCAAGTTGTGCCATTTTTATTAGGCATACACACAAATCTAGTGTCCCTGTTGGTTTTTGACACCTAGCATGCAGTGGACAGAATGTTTCTTTGGTCCTGAGATAAGAATGGTGTGCAAAAGTGAATCTTTGGAATCCTTTCCATGGTGCCATTTCATGGTTGGCTTGAAACAAAACTGAAGAAAGTTTGAGAGCTTTTACATTAATAGTGTAAAGAATGAAGACACAAAAGCAGGGAGACTAGACAGTCTGAGCCAGCTACCAATCTTCCACTTCCCTGCAGCATTAGACTGAAGTGGAGACTGCTTGCAGTCATGTGTGCTTTTATTCCCATGTTTATTTAACAGCAGGTTTGGGACTGCAATGCTGATCTTTAAGGTTAGGAGAATACTTGAAATTACAAGATGGCCTGTAGTTCAGATATAATTGAGGTAGGAAGATCCAAAAGTTGCGCAAAGGTAGAGGGGCTGTCATATACTGTATGGTAGCACCCCATGACCAGCAACTGAAAAGAGGAAACAATCAGAGGCACTAAAAACTAAGAATGGAATGCACTAGTATCTCTTGGGTGTTTAAAACCTGATTTTATTACTTATGGAAATTTGTTCAGAAATTCTCCTCACAGTTCTTGAGTTGCTAGAATTACATATATTCTATACAAATCTATACTTACACTCCTATGGATGCAGACCATATGAATGCAGTGAATACAAACTGGCTTACAATAAAGACATCAACCTAGTTATTGATGACTATGGGCACAGTGGCTGACTGCATGAACATGGGGGTGCAATCTTAAGAGCAGGCTAAACTGATGTGCAATATAAACCCATCTATCTACAGGGGAAAAAACTGATTTCTCTCAAATTGCATAGTTTGACATACATACTTACTGTAAAATAAAATTTAAAAACAGCAGTACAAAACAACTATAATCACCCTTGCAAGGAAAATTCTGAAAACATATTTTAAAAATTCATCTAGAATTTTTTCTATGCAGCTATACCCATGAAATTATCTATTGCATGTATCTTGATTCATAATGACAAATTTTCATTTAATTCATTATATTTGTCTTTTTTTAAAAAAGGTCAAATATGGTTTCCATTTTTAATACGTTTGATTTGACAAATGCCATATTGATATGGGATCAAGTTGCTTTCAATATTTTCTTATTCTAAAACACACCAAAATAAACCCATTTGTTCTTATGATCAATTACATGTATCAAATAAATTTTATAGAACTGAAATTGTTGCTCTATAATTTTTGCTATAAACTTGGGGAATACAAACCAATTTATATTTTTTTCTACAGCAAACTCTTGAGTACTCATTCACACACAGCATTCCAAAATAATCTTGCTAGTACTGATTAATATAGAAAAAAACTTTTTAAAATTTAGTGTGTATCCCTTGATACAAAATACTTCTTGCATATTTTCAGTGTGAACTAAAGTCCATTCTCCTTTCTATTTGTCTGGGATACTACATTTTTCCAACTCTGAAGATAGATAATCCAGTTTGTTCTTCCAGTTGCTGGAGCTTTCTACACAAATGTGGTCCCTTTATCACCACACACACCTACAGGCTCAACACAGCTTCATATTTTGTTTTACTCACCAAGAATAAGAAATGGTGAATTTGCAACTATGATCACAAATGGGACTCCAATGTGCAGCATCAAGCCAAAGCCGCTCACCACTGACAAGGCAACACAAAACACTCCAGAGACTGCTACCCACATTTTGTTTCTTACACAGTCCAACCTGTAAGTTTAGAGGGAAAATAAAAACTTGTGATGGCAGCTTTCATACTGAAATCCGACCAATTGGTTGTTGACTTAGACACCAAGGCAAAAGCCTCTAGGATGATAATTTTTATATCTGTCATATACATATCTCATATCCATACATATGCACATATATACATATATAAATATATACATATTACAGGTATATCAAACAATCCCTCAGGTCAGGCAGTTATAGAAAGATCAAATTGAACTATAAAGGATATGCTGAACAAACAGAAAGGTATAGAAAAATACCTCTCTAAATAGATTGCATAATGCTTTATTAACCTTGAATTTTCTTATCACTAATGAGAAAGAAACAACAGCAGAGAGTTGGATAATAGAAAAATTTTCTGAATTAAATCAGCCAGTGTATTTCAAGAATGTGTTGACTTCAGAATGGAAACCAGGAGACTGGGGAAGGGGTTTCTTTCTTGTTTATACAAGAGAAGAAAAGCTATGGATATCATCAAAATTAATAAAAATTCAGTTTGAAAAAGAGAAATCTCTGAGACATAAAAATAACAGTTCACCCACAGAAGTTACAATGATATAAGTGGTAAGAAACCCTCATAAGGGTTGGGCAGATTCTGTTCTTGTCCATCCACCCCGACTTCAACTAGACATAAACATAGTACAAATAGTCTGCAATTTCAAATTAGTCCAGTAGATACTGTGCTAAAGGTATGGAAACATTGTTTAAAATCATGAAATGATTTTTATCTACTTGACGATGTGTGCTTTATAGAAAGGTTGATAATTTGAAAAAGGAAAGAAAAGAATTGGAGCACAACACATTTTGAACAACCAACCCATTTCCTTGTCAGGACAACAGAAAATTTTAAAATTTCTGGATTTATTTTCTTCTGTGTGTATGTTTGTTTTGCATGCCTATCTGTATGTTCATAATGCCCATTCCTTCTTCCCACAGAAGTCAGAAGAGGATGCTTTATCACAAGCCACAAAGCGAATGCTGAGAACTGAACCTGGGTTCTCTATAAGAACCATATCCCTCTGCCCCCATCAGTACATTTTAAAACCTTGGCAATACACTACAGGTTTTCGACTTCACTTGCTAGAAACTGCTTCAAAACCATGAGTGACAACTATACTTCCAAATACATCATAGGGAACAGAAAACAAGTTAGGACCCTACATGTGCAGATGATGAATAGGAATTCAAATCAGAGCTTCTAAGACAAAAGGAAAGATCACATTCAAATAGGCAAAGATTTCTTCACCTATTCCTATTCCAGGAAGGAGGAAGAAACTCCAGAGACACACATTGAGGAAAGCAAAAGCTTGTAAGAATTCTCATAGATCTGCTAGGAGAGGAATCTAACCAGTGAAGACACAGAAAAAAAAACCTCAGTCTATCCAGTTTCCTTGCAAATTATGCAGAAAGTTCTAGGGATACGACTTTCATGAGTAGCCACCCATGTTAAGTTGTGCTTTCTGGTGATCCAGCTGCTCTTACTGAGTCACCCCTATTCCTGTAAGTAACCCCCCCCTTACACATACTACTTTTAGTAACCCCATTCAAAGCTCATTAGTTCTTCAAATTTAAACTCTGCTGCAATCATTACTTTGATCTACTGTGAGCTCCCTTTCTAGGGTGAGTAGGTGTGTGTGTTGTGTGTTGTGTTGTGCTTTTCCAAGAAAAGTATGTCATACAATAGTGACAAATGATGTTCCAGTGGCAATGTTGGGAGGCAGTGGAAAGTGCACAATCAGTGGTGGCTCCAGAAGATTAAACCAGGGCTGACAACTTCATGTCACCTGCTCAGTGTACAGATAAATACGCAGGAAAATGAAAAATGCCACAGAATAATTTTCATGAAAAGTCGTAATGAGGGACTTAGCTTTTCAGACCTCAACAAACTAAAGAGTTAGAAAAAGGAGCTGGAGAGATGGCTCAGCAGTTAAGAGCACTGGCTGCTCTTCCAGGGGACCAGGGTTTGGTTCCCAGCACCCACAGAGTAGCTCACACCATCTGTAACTCTGTTCTAGGGTATCTGACATCTTCTGTCCTCCATGGGGACCAAGCAAGTACACAGCGCACAGACATATGCGCAGGCAAAACACCCATATATATGAAATAAAATAATATTTAAAGAAAAATTTTAGATTGGAAACCTAAAACTATTTTCATCGACAGAGAGTAAGGTTTGTAGCACACAATATACTTGCAAGCAACTCAGCAATTAGAAAATGAAGCAAACCAAGCCAACAGGCAAGGGCCCATCACAGGCTGGCAGCTGAACTTCTCAGTGTTGTTCACGTAGTACTACTTTTGTAGACAAGAAAGATGCAAAATTGAGAAAGTCATTGATTCTTTTTCCACAGTGTCAAAGAGCCACTGAGGCCAAGCAATGTGTGCCAATGTTAGAGGCCCTGAAAGGCCATTGTGTGAAGCTTGTAAACGTGAAACCCAGATTGTGTTTCAGACCTCAAGATGTTGGAGATGTCAAAACTGCAAAAAGCATGTATCAAGGAGAGCTGAATACAGGGAACGGAACCAGCTCAGGAGAGATGTTGCTGACAACGTGGCTGGAAGTGCTGAGGCATCTAACTAACCCTCTAAACCTGAAGTCCCAGCTACTGGACACAGAGCTACAAACCTTAGTCTAACTAACCCCTCTAAACCTGAAGTCCCAGCTACTGGACCCAGAGCTACAAACCTTAGTCTAACTAACCCCCTAAACCTGAAGTCCCAGCTACTGGACCCAGAGCTACAAACCTTAGTCTAACTAACCCCTCTAAACCTGAAGTCCCAGCTACTGGACCCAGAGCTACAAACAGTCTTGGTTTCCTCTATTATTTCCTTACTATGTCCCCAAACTTCCATTTGGGAGGGGTTATATATATTCTGTCCCATTTTATAAGATATATGTGTATCTGCATATATGTGTGCAGATATATAATTTGTTTTTTAATAAAACAGGAAATCACAGTTACGAAGAAAATTTGGACTTTTGAACAGTGCTAAGACTTAAAACTGTAGGAACTTTTTAAATTTTGTATGTATATGTCTTACACCACATTTGCAGTGATAAGGAGGGACGGTCAGACCAATTAGAAATGGGGTTGCAGGCAGTTGTTAGCCACCGTGTGGGGGTGCTAGGAACCAGACCCAGGTACTAGTGACTGCTGAGCCACTACTGTGGGGATGTTCAAAGTTGGACTAAATGCATTTTGCATTGTAAGATGGTCGTGAACTTATGGGGACAAGAGGCAGAAACTATTAGTCTGAACGAGAAATTCCCCTCATGGATTTTATTCCTGAATACTTGGTCCTCATTTGGTGGTACTGTCTGAGGAAGTTATGGAGCCTTTCCAGAGAAAGTACATCACTGGGTACTTCCTGTTGTCCTTCTGTTTCCATGTGTGGATGAAATATGATCAGCCAGATCCCTGCTCCATAATAAACTGTATCCCTTGAGAAACATAAGCCAAAATTAATTCTTTCTTCTATAAGTTTCTTTTGGTATAGGTTTTCTATCAAGTGACAGAACAGCCATACAACACTGTAACTTACGGAGGTGACAAGGCAATGCACAGCAATAGACACCTACTTTAAAAAGGAAAAACTTGAATAATTGGAAATCTGTAAAATTAGGGAAAAAAATAAAACCAGAGATAACAGAAGTGTCCATCTGTTGTGGTTTCTTTAGACTGAGTAAGCTATAAAGAACAGAAAGGAAAAGTCTAGGATAGGCGAATTCAGAGATAAAAAATAGGTTAGTTTTTCTGGGACTCTGGGAGAGGGTTTAGGGGGTTACTGCATAATTAATGGAGTATCTATTAGTGGTGATGAGAAACCTAGGAAGCAGATAATCGAGATGGACAAACAGTACGGATAGAATTAATATCACTAAATTGTTAGTGAAATATTGTATATTGTGTGTTTTATCACAACACATTAGAAAGTGAGGAGAGAACCACGAGTGGGGGTTTTACCTGAAACACGATACAACCGCAAACAGTATGATTAAAATGTACGCCAGATGGAACAGGGGAATCACAGTCTTGGAGGTTGCCTCGAACTCCAGCTGCCTTGAGAGGGATGTAAAATGGACTACCTGCAACAACAACAACAACAAAAATACTCGGTATCAATCAGAGTCTGTCAGAAGTTACAAACTCTGCTGGACACTTCAGCTTGTTAATGCCCCCACTGTAAAAAGTCAATGATTTGCTTCACATAAAATCTGTAGTGTGCTTTTCAACCTTTCCCTCAAAATGCAAAGTTTAAATGGTTGCTCTACATTTTAGCTAAGATCAGGTTAAAAAAAAAAAAGCCAACCCTACATATAAACAAACCACAATTGAATTTCATGCACACTGACGACTGTGGAAAGCTGTGGGCATATTCCACATCTTATTAGACTGGTGTCTTTTCATATTTCATATTCCACATCTTATTAGACTGGTGTCTTTTCATTTTTAGTTGCACCAGTAGCACTTTAAGAAATGCTTGGCTTCCCAGAAAGCATTTGCTTTCACTAGGGTTATACATTGGAAATTTTGGCCCAGAATTTTAACGGATGACATATACTTCAATACTAAGCTAGGTGTCTTATCTATAACTAACCATAAAAGGGCTGAAGTAGTTATCTTCTTAAATAACATGACAGAACTTAAAAGTTTTGTCTTTTAATTCCATTGGGCACAAACAGGCTGTAGGAACTCCTACGAACAAGAATGGGCTCAATAAAATATCTTTCAAGTAACCAAACCCCACACCACGTGTGAAAGTCATTTTCTATATTAAGCAGAGTTCCTGATGCAGGATTCGTGCACAGACCAGAATGATGCCAATGCTTTATGATCTGTGGCTTCATCCATCCGTGTCACAGTGGGATTCCATTCGCTTTAATTCAAGGGCCACCTCATCTCCAACCCTCCCACCCTTATTGGCCTCCCTTGCAAACCCTAACCTTCAGAATACCTCTGTCTCTTCTAAAGTCAGACTGCTCTTCACGTCTTTGAAATGGTCAAGAAAGTGAGTCAGCCATGCCTTGCTACGCTGACTGTCCTCGGGGTCTTCGGTCTTGAGGTAATACAGCAGCCTCAACGCTCGGGACTCGACCAGTCGTTGACTTCTTCCCACCGTTTGGCCCAAGACGTTTCCCCCAAAGAAGCCCGCCAAGTAGATGAAGTGGTTGGACAGGTTATGGATGGGGAAGGTGAGGTTTGATAGATCCAATGACAAGTTATGCTGCCAGGCATACAGCAGAGGGTTGGGTGGCACGCACAGCGTCTTGTACTTGGCGCACACCTCTTTGTACAGGATCTGCGTTCCGTTCTCCTGCACCACCTTCAGCGCCTGCACCGCCCTGTCCAGCTTGCTCACCTCCGTGAATGTCCTCGGCTCCAGGAGCGAGTCCGTGAGAGACACCACCAGGATGGACGCGAAGTTGGCCTCGGAGCTGGTCCTGGAGGCAGAGAAGCGGTACGTGTCGTTGGTGCTGAAGTGGCCCTGCACGAAGCGCCGCTCGGCCTTGGCAGGGCTGCCAATCGGTGTGTACTGCTCCTCCAGGTTCTCCTTCTCCTTGGGCAGGAAGATGAGCCCCGTGCCCAGCGCCACCGCCAGCAGCGCAGGCCCAAGCAGAAACAGCCAGGGGTGCGAACCCACCGCGGCGCCCAGGCGCTGGAAGGAGCGCGACAGGGGCGCCTCCAAGCAGTCGGTGTGGCAGCGGCGCGGCGGGGGCGCCTCCTGACCCAGCGGCGGCAGGCGCTCCGACGGCGGCCCCGCGGCCCAGCTAGGGCCGGCCTCGTCGGGTGAGTCGGCCTCCGGTCGACCTTCGGACGGCGTCTCCCGCTGAGCCTCCTCTCGGGGCACCACCTTGGAGGAGATCATGTCGCCTTCCGCTGCTCAGAGCCTCTGCCGCCGAGCTACTCGGCCCCAACGGTCTGGGACCCGCGGACCGTTGGCTGCTCGGGGGCCCGGATGCTGGAGGCAACGGTTGGGAGCACGGGACCGAGGGGAGCTGTCCCAGGTTAGGGTTGGTACCGCTCTCCTTGCTGCCGAGCATCTCCTCGGGGCAAGCCCTAAGGAGCACGCGTCTCCCTGAGCCCCCTCCAGCGTGGCGGTCCGCTTTGTGGTAGCCTAGTCGCTTTCCCCTGCTAGACTGTCAGATCTCTGAGACGGAGGCTTGTTGTTTCTCGGTTTGTGGACAAACGTAGATGCCAGTCGGAGGAACGGAAGTATTTCTTAGAGGAATCCTACACTGCTTACACTAATTACAAAGTTATCAATCTGAAGTTTACAGTTTCCAATCAAAACAAAACCTGTACTGAGAAGGGCTAGATTTGAGATTCATTATAAATTAGCACCCAAAGAAGGAAGTGTAGCACATAGACTGTTACCTCCAGCTTATTTCCTCTATATTCAAGTAAAAAGCCTGTAACCAGATAGCATTTACTGGAGATTGGTTAAGATCATCGAACAAGATTTCCTCTAAATTGGTTGCATCTTTGTGTGTTTGCAGTGTCTATGAACCAGTATCAGTTGCTTTTATCACAGCAGGAGGTAGATTCTTTGATAATTTGCTGAGTTATTGTGCCCATCCTGGAACTGTGGTATGCAGTTGTGTGAATTTCCAAATGGTTATTCGCCCCAAAGAAGGAAGGGCCTAACAGATTAAAGATTCTGTCCTCGTCCACTTTAAACAAATCAATGAGTATTAGGATTACTTACAGGAGCAGGGGCAACCTACAGACAGCAGTACCACCAAAAAGACCCACCTCAGTCAGCATTTTACTTTTTACAGACAGCCATGGCCTCCTAAAGCTAGGAAAGGAGGGAACAGGGATTGAAGTAGAGAAGAGTTGAGGAGATCCTGCTAATAACTCAGTTACTACAGGTCTAGCTAATCTGCTGTATATTTCTGCTGTTTTGTTTCCATAGCTGCAGGCTAAGGTCTCCTGTAGGTCATCACAACTATTCTGAAATATGCCAAGAGGAGTAAGTAATCTATCACTTGTGCTTAAACTGAGGTCAGTTTATGGTTGGGCAAAAATTACAGATGAAGCCAGATGCAGTGGTCTGCACCAGTAGCCAGGAAGTAGAGATAGAAAGATTGTAAGTTCAAGGCCAGTATGGGCAACAGAGTGGGACCTGTCTCAGAACAAAATATTGAAGCTGAGAAATGGGACTGTAGCTCGGTGTTAAAGTGTTTGTCTAACATGTACAAGATCCTGTACTTAATCCCCAGGACCCCCACACACATGTATATGTGTGTATATATAGATATATAACCTTGTGGAGGTCTTGTGGTTTGATGGAACAAGACCCTCCAAAAAGGTCTCCATGAACCCTAAAATTACTTTGCCCAACAAATATCAGGACGTAGTTTGGAGAAAACAACACCCAAATTCCCAAAATAATTGTTTATAAAAGTATGTTTTCATTTAAAGGTGATTGATTATAAATTATTAATAGTCACAGTCAATTTATAAAAAAGTAATAAACAGAATATGATATAGAAATGAATACATTGGTATGGATTTTGGTTATTGATACAAATTTAAGGTCAATTTTGTTATATATATATTTCTAGTTTAAGGTATTATATTTATACAGCTCACTTACAAATGTAATATATAATTAAAAATGACGGATAGTCATTTATAATAGTCAAACTTGTAGTCATATTAGGTTTTCTAGATCTATAGAGACATATTTCAGTTAGATAATCTTCAACACTTCAAAGACCTACAGAATATGGCATTGAAAAGGTTTTAAGAACTTAGACTTTTCTCAGCAGTGAGACATGTCTGCTTCTGGCAGGACCAGTCTACTTCAAGAGGATGATGGGCATCGAAGAGGCTCCTTATGGAGCTGGTTAGCCATTTGGTTTAACCACTCTTTCCTGGACTGCTTGATGGTACATTGTATTAACTGGACATGCAGGACCCACAGAAAAATGACTGCTGAACTTGCCAAAAGCAGGTGAAACAGTCCTTCAGGGTTCCTGCTTCACAGAAGAAACTTCCAGACATTCTGAAGGACACAGAAGACAGTGACTGACAAACTGCCAATATCGGCAAGACTTTCAAAATTTTTCAAAAAGTCTTTCAAATTTCCTGTTTCACTGAAATGTCTGTCAGATATTATGGTCTGAAGATGGTGCCTACAACATTACAAAAGAACTTTGGGTGACTGTCCAGGCAGAGAGATGTCTCTGTCAATTCTAGAGTTTTGGAAGTTGCTTACAATGCACTTCCTGTTAACTTAGCTAATATTATATCTTTCTGGGGTCTTTGATGGAGTTTAAGTAGGTAGGTTAAGTTATAGTTTTTCTCAGTTATGATAAAAGATAAATTAAATATGAAACTTTCCAGATACAAATAAACTGAATATTGTAACTGTAATTTTTGCTTGACACCTGTTTTGTTATATGTAATTTTACTATGTTAAAGTTAAAACCTTCCTTTTTATTTAGACAGAAAGCGGGAGGTGATGTGGGATTCCCCTCTGTATGCTGTGAATATGTTTTATTACATTGGTTAATAAAGAAGCTATTTAGGCCTATGTCAGGGCAGAATAGAGTTAGGCAGGAAAACTAAACTGAATGCAGGGAGAAAGAAGGCAAAGTCAGGGAGATGCCATGAAGCTGCCAAAGAAGAAAGATGCCATAACTTTACTGGTAGGTCACAGCCTCGTGGTGATACACAGATTAATAGAAATGGGTTAATTTAAGATGTAAGAGTTAGCTAGGACTATGCCTAAGCTATTGGCCAAAACAGTGTTGTAATTAATATAGTTTCTGTGTGATTATTCAGGTCTGGGCAGCCAGGAAACAAACAAGCAGTCTCCGCTTACAAGGATCCAGTCCCTGACTCTCTACCTATTCAGTCTTGTGCACCAAATCTCACTTTGTATGGGCTCTGGGGGAAGAACAGGAAGTGTGATAGAGCAAAGTCATGACTATGGGAAGGAATCCCACAGGAGAGAGTTTCATGCTTCACTCAGACCTGTCCACCATCCTGGTACCCCCTGCCTTCACCCATTCCTATCTCAGAAACAGCAAGTTATAAACAACAGGAACTGCCCTGTTCAAGCAGTAAAGTAAAAATTGGCAGCCTGGCGGCAGTGGTACAGGCCTTTAATCCCAGCACTCAGGGAGGCAGAGGCAGGCGGATCTCTGTGAGTTCGAGGCCAGCCTGGTCTACCAGAGCTAGTTCCAGGACAGGTTTTAAAGCTACAGAGAAACCCTGTTTCGAAAAACAAAACCAAAAAGAATTGGCAGTGGACAAGTTGTCGTCCAGGAAAGCAGAGTTGTGTTAGAAGTAATCCATCTACAGTAACTCTGGTCCTGCATGGCTAGAGATTGATTTCTCTCGACACAAGGGTATTCCTGCCTTATTCTTATGCAACTTGTCTCTCCCCTTCTGCCTTTACTCTCCGGGGACTATCCAAACTCTGACTTGATTTTTAATCTTCTGGAAAGTAGACTCTTGGTCTAGGATCACTGGAGCACCTTAAGGGTGTCTTCACAAGGGTGTCTATTTCCTGAAAGGAAAGCTTTTCCCACATTAAGCAAATTCTGAAATGGTTACTAAGAGGTGTCGAAGGAAATTATAGTTTGCGTCAGTTCCTCTGCTCAAACACTTGGTGTCAGCAGAGTAACACGCAAGGCTGGGCTCTGACTCACAACTACCAATGTAACTACAAGTTAATTTTTCCTTTCACTTAGTTTGGATTGTTTTTCCAGCTGTGTGCTTTGTTAGAAAAAGGTTTGATCATTCCTGGCAGCTGGATTTAGTGCTCCAAGAGAGTCAGCTGGACAGAGAAAATCTATAGAGTGTGACTGCTGGCTGGAAGATTCTTAGTGAACTACCTAACATCCCCAAGTTGTTTGCTAACTGAAATTGTAATCCCCAAGAAGGAAGTGCTCCTGGGCAGTACACAGTTGGGCCAGAAACCAGACCCTATCCCTGGCTGTGCCTACTTTTCCCCTCACCCTGCACCAGGCACACAGCAGGAAAAACCAGCTCTATGGCGTAGTGGAGCAAGAGCTGCAGAAGAACACATTGCAAAATGGTGGTGTGCGATCTAACATCGCTAAAAGACCCCTGTCACACTTGGATTTTTGGTTGTATAGAGCACAACAGAGAAAGGAATACAGACCTGTCTGCTGCCCCCCCCCCAAGCTCCTGTGTTGTAGGAGGAGGCCACTTGTTCGTCCCGGCCACCCAAAACCGAAATAATCACACAGAAACTATATTAATGAAATCACTGCTTGGCCCATTTGCTCTAGTTTCTTATTGGCTAACTCTTATATCTTAATTTAACCCATTTCTATTAATCTGTATATTAACACGAGCTCGTGGCCTAACAGCAAAGTTTCAGCAAGTCCATGGCATCTCCCTGACTCCCAGCATTCAGTCCGGTTTTCCCTGCCTACCTAAGTTCTGCCCTATCAACAGACTAAGACAGTTTCTATTTATTAATGGTAATGGCAGCACACAGGTCAGGGTGGGGGCACTGAACAGCTGGAGGAGAAGATTCACATTCTCTTAGTGAGGTGTGGGATGGTACACTCTGGAGATGAAACACTACAAACACCACTGTACCCCTAAAAAGGAGGTACAGCACTGAGGTTCTTACTGAACTGAGTATAAATTTGGTCTCTGCTTCTCCAAGGTCCTTTGGAAAAGGTACCTCAACATCCTCTGAGACAGGCTATATGGATGGTTTTACCAGGAGATAAAAGGTGGGAAGAAAACTGGGTCTGTGAGAAGTCTGGTGGGGCTTCCCATGCCGAGATCTGGTTCCTGCAGGCAGCAAAGCAGGGTTGGGCCTGGGAGAGGGATCTACCCAGATAATAGGATCTCGGGACAGGCCTCTCAGTTGGAATATGGGCTTCCGATGTTGGGGGTCAATATCTGTAGGAGAGTCTTCTGTTTTAATAAAGAAACTGCCTTGGCCAGCCCTTAGGTGGGTGGAGTAGACAGAACAAGAAGGAAGTGAGGTAGATGGCTCAGACAGATGCCACGCCTCTCCTAAGTTAGTCAGACAGCCATGCCTCTCCTCAGAGAGAGAGATGCAATGAAGCCAGCCACCAGGCCAGACATGCTGAATCTTTCCGGGTAAGACACCATTCATGGTGTTACATAGATTATTAGATATGGGTTAGTCAAGATGTGAGAAAAAGGCTGGAATTAATGGGCCAGGCAGTATTTAAAAGAATACAGTTTCCATGTAATTATTTCAGGTAAAGCTAACCAAGAGGGAGCCGGGCGGGACGAAAAGCAGGCCTGCCCGCCGAGCTCCACACTACAAATATCCCATTGAAATTGTAGCTATCCCTGGGTACTGAGACCCTGCTGTTTGCTCATGTCATTCTACTCCAGGAAGCAGGAAGACAGAATGTGATCTCATTTTCCTGGATGCTTTCATTTTTCAAGAAGGCTGGGCTTGCATGAAGAGCTTTCCAGTGTGTAGTGATGGGATTGGCGGGCCGCTTCCTGCCACCTGGCAAGCTTTACCCAAAATAATTACATGGAAACTGTATTCATTTAAACACTGCCTGGCCCATTAGTTTCAGCCTCTTATTGGCTAATTCTCATATCTTGCTTTAACCCATATTTAGTAATCTGTGTAGCACCACGAGGTGGTGTCTTACCAGGAGAGATCTTAACCTGCGTCTGTCTCGGAGAGGAGAGGCATGGCGTCTGCCTGAGGCATCTGCCTGACTCTGCTTTCTTTCTCCCGAAATTCTGTTCTGTCTACTCCGCCTACCTAATTTTCTGTCCTATTAAAGGGCCAAGGCAGTTTCTTATTAACCAATAAAAGTAACACATAAACAGATGACCCTCCTCCATCACTGGTGGGTAAGCAGGATGGTCAGGCCTAGAACAGAGGTTATTCAAGGGGGCTGAAGGCTAAGGTGTCAAGGGATCATCAGGAGCCCCATTAAAGGCCTTCTAGTGTGATGAAGACTATGGGTTTCCTTAAACATGAAATGAGGTAAAAGTGTCATAACCCAGGTTTCTTTTTAAATAATCATTTGGCTACTGGGTGGGCAGAGGGAAGGAAAGCAAGACACTGGGAAGCTTCAGAGAGTCTAAGCCAGGTAAGGTAAGGAGTTCAGGGAATGGCATAGGACTAAGGCCCTGAGGAATCACGAACTTAGAATGCACAACAGATTCGGAGCCTTGGAAAATAAAGGATAAATGTGGGGCTTATAAGAAGAGCCAAGCTGAGCAAGGCATAACTTAGGCAGAAAGAGGGAGGATTTTCTTTTGGGGAGCTGCTCCAGTTTGGACATAACATATGTGAGCTTACATTATACATACAAGTGGAGACACATCAGAACCAGGAAAGAAGTTCACCTTCTAAGAAAGTTATCCTCAAACATCTCAGCATCCAGTGGGAGAAGAGTGGGAATTTGCAGCACCAGAAACCACTAGGCAGCCTCTAGGGATCAGGCTGGGTTCAGCTCCAAGTACCAGAGCTACAGTTCATCTGCCTGCTCCCCCTAGTATCTCTGTTCCTCATGCTTGAGAGAACATGATGGCCCTGAGGTAGGGAATTAGACCCTGTCACAGCTCAGGCCTGAGTCCCTCCGCCTACCCTCCCTCTCTTTGCCAGATATCCCTGCTAATAACCTCTTCCTCACATAGTCCCCTCCCTATCCCAGTCCTTCCTCCCTTCCTGCTGCTTTTTCTCTCCTACCTGCCAGGTCTCTGACTCCCTCTCCTGACAGACACAACAGGACAGGCAGGGAAAACCAGTTATGATGAGGCTGTTTCAGCTTCTACATTTCAGAAAAAGTCCACTGGCTATCCACCAGGGTTTCTCCACAGGGAAACTTCCATACCTGTTCTTTGAGCTCAGTCTAAAATGAAGACAACCCCCTCTATCTGTTAAAAAGTCTCACAGGGCCCAATCCATGAAGAGCTAGCTAATTTTGTTATTTGCATTTTTCTTTCTTTTATGAAAAAAATATTGTGCTCACCTACAAAAGCATATGCACAGAACACAAGTATGTCCCAATACAACCTAACCTGGCACAGATGTGCTGGGAGCTGTGGCCAGTCATGGCAGAGTACGAAGAAGGGCCAGGTGGTGGAGTTGAGGGAGAATCAATAGTCACACCACCAAAACAACAGAGCAGATGCTGGTAGGTAAGAAACTCACAAAAGGGATGGGGGAGGAGGTTAAGAAGGAGAAGGAGCCGGGCGGTGATGGCGCACGCCTTTAATCCCAGCACTCGGGAGGCAGAGGCAGGCGGATCTCTGTGAGTTCGAGGCCAGCCTGGTCTACAAGAGCTAGTTCCAGAACAGGCTCCAAAGCTACAGAGAAACCCTGTCTCGAAAAACCAAAAAAAAAAAAGAAGAAGGAGAAGGAGGGGTCACCATGGAAGTGAATGTATAGGAACAAAGCTTAGGACCTGCTCTGAGCTTCAGTAGTGAAGAATGATCGCTGCTGGCCTTAAATCTGTGAGCTACCCGCTGCCACATGGAGAGTCCTTCCCCATCTGGTCTGAACCACCTTCTTTTTTTTTTTTTTTTTTTTCTTTTTTTTTTTTTCTCATGGTTTTTTTTTATATTTAAAAATTTCCATCTCCTTCCCTCCTCCTCCCCCCTCCCTCCCCTCCTTCTCCCCTTTCTCTCCCCTCCTTCTCCCCCTTCCCTCCCCTCCCCTCCACCCATACCTCCCCTCCCTCCCTCTCAAGGCCAAGGAGCCATCAGGGTTCCCCACTCTATGCTAAGACCAAGGTCCTCCCAACTCCCCCCAGGTCCAGGAAGGTGAGGAGAGGGAGCCTGAAAAGGCCAGTTCCTATAGCCATACTGATGAATTTCTTGCATATCACCATAGAACCTCCACCTGACGATAGATGAAGAAAATGACAGAGCCCCACCTTGGAGCACCGGACTGAGCTCCCAAGGTCCTGATGAGGAGCAGAAGGAGAGAGAACATGAGAAAGAAAGTCAGGACCGTGAGGGAACCTCCAGCTGGCGACAGATGGGGAAGGTGACTGAGCCCCACATTGGAGCACTGGACTGAGCTCCCAAGGTCCCGATGAGGAGCAGAAGGAGCGAGAACATGAGGGAGAAAGTCAGGAACGAGAGGGGTGCGTTCACTCATGGAGACGGTGGGACAGAACTAATGGGAGATCACCAACTCCAGTTGGAATGGGACTGATGGATCATGCGACCAAACCCGTCTCTCTGAGTGTGGCCAACAGCGGGGGCTGACTGAGAAGCAAAGGACAATGGCTCTGGGCTCTGATTCTTCTTCATGGACGGGCTCTGTGGGAGCCTTCTCAGCTTGGTTGAACCACCTTCTTAATTGCCTATAAAGAGTCACTGGCTGATGACAAACCCTCCCTCCCTGCCTAAGCTTCCAGGCTTCTTGGTGCTCTCTTCTGGACCTGCTAAACCTGAATCCCAATCAGATGTCTAGTGAAGTTCTTATCCTACTCCCTGCCTTACTAATCCAGTTCTTTGTAATTTTCTATTCTCCCCTTCAACTTTCCTGGTCAGCTGTGAACCCACACCTAGCTATTCTGTGTTCAGTGTTCTCTTCCTATTGTGATCATTATGAATAGTCTTTCTGGCCATTTTGATGGAACATCTACATGCCTGCAGTGTGAGTTCAGATACTTGGTTCCTCCTGTTGATATGCATGGCTATCCATGTGATACGCTTGTTTGCTGGAGTCCCTTTAGCTCTGTGACGCTGGCTGAAAATCTCAACAATCTGCCTGAAGAACAACGTACGCATGAACCTGAAAATGAGGAGTTGGCCAGAAACTGACACAGTCAGGGTCACAGCATAGCGTTTATTCCAGGACCTTGACAGTGGTGTACACAAAATGGCAGCAGCTAACGCCTCTGGATGCTCATTTTGAGCCTCAACAAATATGGGAATATCATCTCTCCATATAAGCCTTGTGGCTGGGTAGGAATATTAAAGTTGAGACCCAGATGTTTCACGTCTAGAGCAGAAATAAGAATCTTTAGAAACTGAACTGAGCCAATGCAGGAGGAAGAGTGCCCCTCCTGAATCTGCAGGAGTCCCCATCTGCTCATGTTCTCAACACCTCATGGTTGTGGCTTCAGTTTCCACTGAGTAATTGTTTGGGGAGGAGAGAAGATCCAGCATGTTGGCCTTTCAGTTAACTTCTCACAATGGCAAAAGACTGCAAATATAAGCCAGGCGGTGGTGGCGCACGCCTTTAATCCCAGCACTTGGAAGGAAGAGGCAGGCAGATCTCTGTGAGTTCGAGGCCAGCCTGGTCTACAAGAGCTAGTTCCAGGACAGGCTCCAAAGTTACAGAGAAACCCTGTCTCAAAAAGCAAAACAAAACAGAAAAGGGTGGAAATATAATAGCCAGAGGCTACTCTAACTGCAAATATATACTAAGTTCTGTGTGTCTATTTTTAAGGATTTGGATACATATTATACTTGTAAGAGATTGAGCCCAAAACAATTTTTAAAATGGGCTCATCGGGCTGGAGAGATGGCTCAGCGGTTAAGAGCATTGCCTCCTATTCCAAAGGTTCTGAGTTCAATTCCCAGCAACCACGTGGTGGCTCACGACCATCTGTAATGAAGTCGGGTACCCTGTTCTGGCCTGAAGGCATATATTGTATACTAAATAAATAAATATTTTTTAAAAAATGGGCTCATGATAAAAAGAGATATTTTAACATTTTCATCAATTCAACCTTCTACAGCTAAAGATGATGAAACTGAAAATATGTATTTATGAAGTGATAGAAGTATTAGTTGCCAAGCTAGCTGACAATGTTAATACCCCTCCTTGAATCCGTAAGAAGCCCATATCCAGACAGTATAAATGTAACCTGGAAGGGTATGAACAGGAACAAGCAGCACGTAGTGACAGTGACAGGCTCTGAATTATGAACACTGTAGTTTAGTGATGTAAATTACCAGTTGGTGTGTGGTCAAAGACTGTGCTTATGTTTCCCAGCCACCCAAACTCGAATAATAGTTACTCAGAAACTATATTAATCATAACATTCTGTGGCTGATGGCTCAGGCATATTCCTAGCTAGCTCTTACATCTTAAATTAACCCATTTCTATTCATCTATGTATCACCTCGAGGCTGTGGCTCGCCAGTAATGTTCTGGTGTCCTTCTCCTTCAGCAGCTACATGGCGTCTGCCTGACTCTGCCTTCTTTCCTGCTCTCCTCTATCTCTTCTTCAATTTTCCGCCTTGATATAGTCTGCCCTGCCATAGACCAAATCAGCCTCTTTATTAACCAGTGATGATAAAACATATTCATAGCATACAGAGGGGAATCCCACATCATTGGTGTACAGTCCCAAGATCCATAAAATGTAAGAATAGCACAATAAATAGTCCATAATTTGTCTATAAGAAATAAAGTTTTTTTAAAGTTAGCATTCTCCTAGCTATCCCAAGTACCACAGGAATAAAAATCCAACTTACCATCTCAGAACTGAGCCACAGAACAGCTTTAGTGGGATAGTTTAGGATGTATAATAATATAGATTCATGAGGTATCCTCCCAAGAACAAAGCAAAATAGTACACAGTATTTGAGAAGGAAAGAACAGAGTTGTTACCTTATCCCCAGAGCTTTCTGCAGTGCTCACATATAGATAAACATGCACAATTTCATCCATTCATCCATCCATCCATCCACCCAATCTCAATGTTCAACTTATATCAGAGACCTTACAAATAGCAATACAAAGAAAAAGATGGACGGAACTGTAAAAACACAGCCACCAATGCACTCCAGCATGCTACTGTCCGTAGCACCTTGTAGGTACTTGCGATACCTCACTGTGAGGTGGATATGGTCTCTTTATTGTTGTTAACCTGGACAAGGATAATCACAACTTTTAAGAATGAAATTCCAAAAAGAATCTATTGGACCAAGGTACATGTACATACAGAACATGCAACAGACATATACAAGATGCATACTGAACATGTACACACTCATGATACGCAATCAAACACGTTCATGCACCAAACACATCCACATGCTCACACATGTACAATGTAGAACATAGAGAGTCCTGGAGACTCTCCTTCTGGCATGTGTTCTTTGTCCCAGATGGTGACCTGAGCACAAATCCTTATCAACACAGCCCTGGACCAGGCATAACCAGGAAGTATATCCCTATCTACTGCTGTCCTCAGTAGCAAAAGTGCTCCTTGCTAAAGAAAGGTCGTTCCTATGGGCTGCCTGCCCACCTCCACCCTTAGGACTTAACTGAAGACAGGAGTCCTTGGGCCCAGAGACCGTGAGACTAACTACAACCTGACTTAGGAGTTTAGAGGTGTGCAGCTCTTGTCTCAGTAACAAGCTGGTAACTTGGGGATCAGTATTTCCTCTGCCTCATTAGCAACTCCAGAAGGTCTTCCCATGCTCTGGCCAAGTCAGCAGCTATCACAGAATGCCCAGACGCCTGAGCACATCAGTTTCTGGCTCTAGCTAGCACTTGGCAGACAGACATGGAAGTCCTAAGGAAGAACCAGCTCTGTCCTTTCTAGGTACCTCCACAGCCTATGTCCCATTTCCCTTCATCCACACCAGAGTGTGCTGGCTAGTTTTTTGTTTGTTTGTTTGTTTTGTTTTTCGAGACAGGGTTTCTCTGCAGCTTTAGAGCCTGTCCTGGAGCTAGCTCTTGTAGACCAGGCTGGTCTCGAACTCACAGAGATCCGCCTGCCTCTGCCTCCCGAGTGCTGGGATTAAAGGTGTGCGCCACCACTGCCCAGCTGCTGGCTAGTTTTTATGTCAACTTGACACAGGCTAGAGTCATTTGGGAAGAGAACCTCAATTGAGTAAATGCCCCCAAAAGATTTGTAGGACATTTTCTGCACACACTATTAACCCAAACTCAGACTCCCAAGGAAAGCTTTACACCATTTCTCTGAGCCTTACCCTGAGGTAGGAGGAAACTTTACCATTTTCCCATGGGTTTGAGACTAGGTTCCTTGGCATGGCCAGCTCCTGTCAACAGCACCCATTCACTTGAGAGTTCAAGTACCCAGGGGATTTACCGTTTGGGAAAGAAGCAGTGCCTGTCTCCAGCAACAGTCACAGCTTGCAATTAAAAGTCACATAGCATTTGAGCAGGCTCTTAGAGCATGCACTGGACCTCAGGCCCTACAAGGGTCCAACTTGCTGTGTCTGCCTCACAGCCGAGCCTGATCACAACCTCCGGTGTAACTCAAGGAAAATGACTCTACATTACCAGGACAATTCAAAGGGATGGACTGGGATAGTGAGCAGAGTGCCGAAGCCTACACAGGAAATCACTCCTGCACTCACCTACTGACTGGGAGCAAACCTTTGCCTCTGCTGGAGACCATGCCCTGTCCCTGGCAATCTTGCCTCTCACCCGAGGCTGTGTGGGGCCTGTGTGTGTTGGTGCCAACTGGTTTGGGAGCTCCTCAGAGATGGAGGCAGATGAGCTCCACTGAGACGTGAAACCTGGGCCTGAACAATAACAGATGGATCAAGGGATCAGCAACCAGCAGGGGGCACTGCAGAAGCATAAGAGACTTTGCTCAGGCTCTCCCACAAAGGAATTTCTTTCTGTTTCTGCACAGCTGGGCCCTGCCCAGGTTGTTGCTTAATCTCTCTCATAGTCGGAAAGTTTGGACAGGGGTCAGGTTTGAGAAAGACTGTGGTCATGGGAGAGTGGCAGGGGTGCTGGAACCTCAGTCACCCTCCATCACCACTTCCATGATGTGTCTTCTCTTCCTTCAAACATATTAGAATCAGTGTTTGGAGTAGGAGAGGCACTAAGCGATCTGGTCAAACTCCAGCACCTGCTTCATAAAGGCAGGAGTGTAGGATAAGAGTTGGCCCAGGGCAGTCGAGTTGTTACTGGCCAGTGTCCAGGGTAAGGGCCTACATCAGTGACCTACTAGTTCCATCTCTAGGCCCATAGCCTTGGATCATCTCTAATGTGTTGACCTTCTGCCTAACAGGCCATGGCTGTGTATGGGATTTGGATGTGTGCATAACTATAAACATGAAAATGTGTAATGTGTGTGCTTATGTATAAAACAGCATATTCTTTATGGAGAAAGGCCTGTGTGTGTGAGGGGGGCTATATGTATTTGACTATTTGTGCATATGAGTATTTGTACATAGTGTGTCTTCTATTGTGAGCAAGTATGTGATGTAGTGTGTCATCCATATGTGGGCATGTGTGTGATGCAGTATGTCTTCAGTGTGTGAACATGAGCACATAACATGATATGTGTATAAACACATGTGCCTGGTTTGCTTGCATGTATTTCTTGGCAGGTATGTGTCAGGTCTCGTCTGTCTATGACCTGTGGTTGTATGTATTCCATCACTACTGTATTCTCTGATATTTAGACAGACTTCCTATCGTTTGCACAATGTGACTACAAGTCATTATCTCTGCTTGTGGGGAGCAACAGTGTCTGCTGATTGAAGTGACCAAAGCCCTGATATGTCTGCAGGGCTGCCCTCAGTCAAGGTTCCATTCAACGATGCTGGAAAGTGGGGCACACAACAGTATCTGGCTGCCAGGGTCAGTGTCCGGGATGGCACCTAACCCTTCCCCCAACTTTTGTTTTTTAACATTTATTAATTATGTGTGCATTTATGTGCATGCATATACATAAATCACAGTATGCATGCCGAAATCAGAGGGCATGTGGGCCCACGGATTAAATTCAAGTTGTCAGGCTTGGCATTAAGTAAGTATCTTTACCCACACAACCATCTCTTAGCCCACCCTTCCCTCTTCCTCCACCTTTCTCATTCATTCCCCAGTTGCACCCCAGCCTGGCAGGAAGCCGAGGTGCCATGAAGAATACCCATGAGAAATTCAGGAGAAAACAATACCTAAAGTAGTTTCTGAAGCCAGTTGATGGCTGACAATTTGGATAAAGTAACCCTCCCAGATTCAACTGAAAACTATTATGCCCAAAAGTTCTACTCCAAGTAAGGCTCAGTCCTTTGGAAGACCCTAAAGAGGAAAAAGGAGCCACCATTTGTCTTTTAGTTCCTGTTGTGTCTTCATGGATGAAAGTGATTGTCTAGAGCCTGAATCTTAGTGTTTGCAGTCAGGTTGGTGCATTCGTCAAAGACTTTCCAAGGACTGTGAATGAGAAGGACTGGACAAAAAGTTGGCTCACAGGCCCTTAGAAGGGGCCAAGCAAGGCAGAGAAGAGCCCCAGGCCTGATCAGGACTGAGATGGTGCCTCTCCACCCTGATTTCTTGAAGCCCCTCTGTCCTATGAGTTCAGACCCCAGGCCTTCAATGTCATCCCTGCTGACCTAGAGATTCTGACCTCCAAATGTTCCTCTGCTTCCACAACAGTAGTGGTGGCTCACACTCAGCAGAAAATTCCTCAGTGTAAGTCATGTGGCCAGTTTTCCTAGAGCCCAAAGGTGGTTCATCACAAGAAAGACCCCAGCTAAAGAATCAATGTTCTTTTAAATTTTGGAGCTAGTGGTAGCTATTTCTATCTAGTTTAGATATTTTTGACCCTTTGTCCTAAATTTTAGGTTCTGAATGCAATAAATGAATACCAGCCCAATAGAGGTTCTGGAACCTTGATAATTCGTGGTTTGGTTTATGTTTTAACACCCTTCTCCAGGCTCTCTGCTGACCCTTCCATCCCATCCTAGAAATGGAAACCTGAGATCAGGGAGTTCTTAGGGCCCTCAGCTTCCAGGTAGATGAATGAGCTGGCTCTGTCCACAGAACCCAAACCCAGACATTACTAGAAGCAGCAGGCCCACTTCCCCTCAGGGCACACAGTAATTTAGAAGTCTGAGCCTCTGAGGGTTACTAGGGCCTCAACACTTGTTCTGCTGAGCTACTACAAGCTACATAAACTTCTGACACAATGAAATGTACCAACAGTCTTGGGTGACTGTATAGGGTGTTATGAAACATTGATGACCACATAAGTCTTGCTTCTTCACAAGTAAAACAGAAACCAGACCACGAATTACCTAAGCTGTGCAGGCAACACCCACAACTTCCCAGGTAAGGATAGACATGCATCCATAGGAAGCTTGAAGGCTGTGGTGTACCCACACATAAGTATCCCCCTTCCTGGGCCAGCTCTGGTTAGTCTGAATTCAGGAAGAAACCCCAGTCTTCAAAAGGTAAGGAAGCTGCAATGTTAGTTGCTTCCTTGGGCAGCCTTCATGGCCTGGGTGGGTATAGGGTAAAGAGAGGGGCATCCAAACAGCCTGGGAGGGGTCCAAAACTCCAGGCCTGTCCACATCATCCTGTGACTGAAGATGCCTGATCCACGTGTTTCCTGCGACAGCCACAGCGGCATCACATCCGCTCTGAGGACTATTTTTAACTGATTTATGTATTTCTTATAGGAGGAAGATATCAGCTCCTTTCTGCAAGACTTTTGTAATGTGCTCATGTCAGCACTGACACCATAGGCCAGGACTGTGCCACGCACTTCAAAAGCCTTGCAGAATTTATGAAGTTAAAAGTGAGTCAGGCTTGCAGACCACTCATTTTGAAAAAGAGGAAACTCAGTTGTCAGGTCCTTCTGACTAATTAACAGATACATTTTGAGAAAGAACACATTGTTTTTTTAAAATCCTTTCAGAAGTGCCTGAGTCAGGGTTATGTCTGTGTCCTCCTGTGGGCCATTGCTACTGCCCACCAACTGTTGGTGACCTTATATGGGTGGACAAGCCTTCTGAGCAAGAAAGGACATAAGGCTTAATTAAATTTCTGGGCCCTGGAGAGCTTCTTTGGGGCCACAATGTCTTGACACAGCACCTGCCTTCAGACAAATGTGCACTCAGGCCTGCAAAACCCTCTGGGCTCAAATCAAGTCTGGGGGACTTGTAGAAAGTATCTGTCGGTTCCCTAGCAGGCATGGGTGAAAGCAAGAAAACATGCTGCCTAGCAGGAGTCCAGCCAGATGAGAGTCTATTGTCAGCAGGGAGTCCCTTAAGGCACAGCCAACAAAGGAGACCATTGTGTGCCTCCAGAGCCCAGAGGTAGTCGGGGCTAGAAAGGCCTGTGGAAGGTGAGCACATTTTTCCTTCTCAACTGAGTGGTATTTATATACAACAGAGTAACAAGGGGTATCTTGTGCCCTCTGCTTAGCAAATGAGAAAGTTGAGGCTCTTGTCAGCATATCTCCAAACCTGCCCGCCCCCCTCACCCAGCAAATGCGACAACTTCCATCTTGGAAGCCCCTAGGATAACCAAAGTCTGGTTGAGTCTCCTAAAGCCGTGGGCAGCCTAAGGCTTGTCTCTGTCTTAGGGCTCCAGATGGGAGGGCCATGGGTAGGGCATGGGCCAAACTGTAAGTTCAGTGTTCTCACTCACCAAGTTACCTATCTGGTTTCTTCCCTTGCTCTCCTCTCTGCTGGGAGAAGTGAGATGGCAAATGGTTGGAGGCAGGACCTGAGCCTGAAGCTAAGACACCCTCTGAAGTATTTACAGGAGGGCTTTGTTTTGATCTGTACAACCATCTCTTGGAGAAGAGGGAACCGAAGCTCAGCCACCAGCTAGCACCCAGCCTTAACGCAGGCTGGACTCCAGCCCAGGAAGCTGGCCCCAGTCTCTCCAGCCTCTAGGCTATAATTTGTGTCCTCCAGGGCTCAATATATCTAAGGCTTAATGTGGAAAAATGGTTCCACTCTGTCTCACCCCATACCCCAAAATAAACTTAGATTAGGGAGAAAAAGCATAATTATAAAAGTTTTGGAATACAACACAAAATGAAGTCTTTGCCCTCTCAGGAAAGCAGGCAAAAGGCAAGCTCCAAAGCCTCTAGCAAACAGCTGATAGATTTGGCATTGTAAAAAAATATTTAAACTTCTATGTGACAAAAATATCACCATTAGAAAGGCAAAATGGGCCGGGCGGTGGTGGCGCACGCCTTTAATCCCAGCACTCGGGAGGCAGAGGCAGGCGGATCTCTGTGAGTTCGAGACCAGCCTGGTCTACAAGAGCTAGTTCCAGGTTAGGCTTCAAAGCTACAGAGAAACCCTGTCTCGAAAAACCAAAAAAAAAAGAAAGGCAAAATGGTAATGTCAGCACTATAAACGTAAGTGTTGATGCTCATTGCATACATAGAACTCCCAAAAAGCACAGAAAAAAAGCAGATACCCAACATAAACAATGAAGGGTAAAAATAGAAAATAATAGAAAAATATAAAACGTCTCTATTAATGTTTAATGTGAATAAATGAAAATGTGAAAAATGTTTAATGACAATACAAGTGGGCCTGGAGAGGCAAAAGATTTGGAGACCCCAGCCAGCTCTGTGGAGTGACACCTGTGCAGAGGTTGTGTTTAACATGAAGCCTCCAGAAGCCATCCCTGAAGTGCTTTCTTTTCCAGGGAAACCAGGGTACTGAGAACTTTGGGTGAGGAGAGTGGTAGCACGTGGCCGTCTTGGTCTACAGGTCCTTTGTTCAGATGCCCTAGGGGATGTGGACAGGAGGTTTCATGAGACTACTTTCTCTAAACTCCAAGGAGCTCTGTCAGCCTACTGGAGACAAAAGCTGATCAACTCCAACTTGGGGCATGGTGGCTGGGTCTGGGCTGTTGTGTGGCTGCAGCACTCCCCAGGCAGCAGCCTCTCTCACCCCATCCAACTCACTTCTACTGTTTCAGGGCCTCCCACCACGTCCATTTCAGCCTAGACCGCCACCTCCTGGAGTTTCTTCTACTTGGGGGTCAGCCTTTGTGAATAGGCAGTGTCATCTCTCCCTTCCCTTTCTGCACTCCAGTGAGCTGGGGGTGGGGTGCATGCATCACATTGGAATGAAGAGTGGTAGCTTCTGCCTGTCTCTAATTTTATACATGACATGAGCCAGTAATTTGATACAGATGTCTGTGAAATTTGCAGCCGGATACATGGTGGTAGCTGGTGGGTGGTCACTAATGGCTCCTATCTTATGAACCAGGAGTGACATCCAAAAGGTCCGTCCCTGGGGAATGATATGGATCATTCTAGGGTTCCCCCTTTTGCCACGGGGACCTCATGCTTGAGCCAACACCCACGCTCTGTCATCTCAATGGGAGAAGGGAGGAGTGATTTGGGGACTGGTCTCACATTAAAGCCATCTCCCTGTTTGGGGCCACTGCCCTTTCTCTCTGCACCACCATTTTTGGCATATTTTCCCTGCCAAGAAGAACCCTGGGCTCACCTAGTCGCACCATGACATTGGATCATCACCTTGCCTTTCCCCAGTTCCCACCTGAGCTTAGAGCGCTCCTGGAAGTCTCCTTTCCACTGAGATTCACATGTCTCCTCAGCACCTACCTTCCACAACCACCTGCAGCTGTAGGCCAAGGCTTGGCACAAAGGCCCAAGGATCACATGAAAGCATTTGAACTAACAGCCCTTAAAGGCTGTGCCCTCCTCTACCCAGTACTGAGCACACACATAAAGGCTGTGCCCTCCTCTACCCAGTACTGAGCACACACATAAAGGCTGTGCCCTCCTCTACCCAGTACTGAGCACACACATAAAGGCTGTGCCCTCCTCTACCCAGTACTGAGCACACCCCTTAAAGGCTGTGCCCTCCTCTACCCAGTACTGAGCACACACATAAAGGCTGTGCCCTCCTCTACCCAGTACTGAGCACACCCATAAAGGCTGTGCCCTCCTCTACCCAGTACTGAGCACACACATAAAGGCTGTGCCCTCTTCTACCCAGTACTGGGCACACACATAAAGGCTGTGCCCTTCTCTACCCAGTACTAAGCACACACATAAAGGCTGTGCCCTTCTCTACCCAGTCTTCACTCATTTGTCTGTTCTTACAGATCATCCCCCCCTTTTTTTCTCCTGACAAGACACAGTTTACTGATGTTAGACAAATATTTGCTACAGCCTGATTAGAAGCTGCAGACAAGTATGAGAATGGGTGGGGATCCATCCTAGTTCACCAAGGCCTCTAACCAGGCTGTAGCAAATATTTGCCTAACATCAGCCACAGTACCTGGACATACAGAGGAAAAGACAGACCCCCACCTGTAGGAACTCTGCTGAGAACAAGCAAACGTATCAGTAGATTGTGTCTGCTCTGAGATGTTGATGTTAAGAGCCAGGCTGAGCAGAGACTGCCAGAGGAGTGGAAAATTCTGTATGGATCAGGCATTGACTCTCAGGCCAATGTAGAAAAAGTTATGTTCCTTTATGCAGGCTCACACAACTCCTCTGCTGAAGTCTCAGTAGGGAACAGTAAGGGCATCCAGCTCTACCACCTCAGATCTGAACACCATAAGGCACTCACTGGAGTGTCCTAAGAGAAGCCAGCCCTGAATTCCAGAGTCACCAAAGGCATGCAGGACCCAAGCCTAGCCTCAAATATGACTCTGAAAGTTAAAGAGCAAAACACTACTTGCTGAACATAGGACAGAGCACATTTCTCTCCCCAAACCAAGGCTGAGGGAAGCCTCTCATCCCCAGCAAAGGGCATGTCTACTGAGAACAACCACAAACTGGAGTCATTTCCAAAAGACAAGCTCCCCAGCTTCCCACATGGGCCAAGACTGAGGTGGTTGGCTAGCAGAGTTCATGAGGCCCCAAGATGAGCTTAGGAAGTGCATTTAGGCCATACCACCTGAAATGCGAGCTTGCTAGGAGAGAGGCATGGATGCTAGGCCCCTGATTCTGTTTCTGGACATGATAGTATGATTCTCCACCCTGTGCCAGGTAGAGGAGTCACCTTGGGTCCTCACAGGCCCAAGTGGACAGCCATACCTGTGTAAACTGCACCTTTGACTGTTTTTCATAAAGAGCTTGCTGGCATCCTTACCCTGAACCAAGCCTCTGTGTGATACAGACAGTTCATACCTACAGTGCTGAGTTCTAACTAAAATTCCCAACTGCTTCCAAAGCTCCACGTTTCCATTGATGCACATCCCAGAGAATACTACTTCCTGCCCTGTGGGACAAGGTGAGGCAGTAGCTCCTCTCAACCATGACACACATGTACTGTGTGATAAAAACTCAACAGAGTGAATGACTGACCCACTCCGGTCCCTACCTCTTCCTCCTTAAATGACCTGAATATACTTCCTGGCTCCTAGGGCTGGTGAACCACACTTAAAACAATTGCTCTAATATCCAGACAGCTTGCACTGGGGCTGTATGTCTCTATATAGCCATACCCAGCCTGGAGGCAGGTCCTCTTCTGACTCAAAGTCCTTGATCTTTGCCAGGAAATGGCTCCTGGCAAGACTCTCTAGATCTGCTGAACTTTGACACTGACCTCAGCCATAGAACACCTACTCTACCCTAGTGTTGAGGGCTCCTGACACACCCAAGTCTCTCCCTGCAGATCTGCTAGGTTAGCAACTCAGAGCTCAAAGGTGTGTAGGCCCACTAGCTCTGTGTTCCTAGGGGTCAGTAGATGCATTAGTTAGTAGACAATGACAGAAAAAAAATGGAATGAGAGTTTATGGTGTCCTTAGGAGATGTTTGAGCCATCTCAGTGAACCATTCACCCTCTAACATGGGCACATGGATTATAGAACATAGAACGCTGCCTCCTGTGTGTAATAGAAGTCTGTTGGGGACACTACAAGGACACTCTCTGCCCTTCATGGGGCAGCTTCTGCACATGCACACTTGCACACACACACACACACACACACACACGTGTGCGCGCGCGTACACACACACACAGTGCAACCCTCTAAGAGGAGAAAAATGACTGTGTAGGCTAGAAGCCTTGTAAGGGATAGAGAAGCCTGACCTCTGCTCTTACCTTGCTCTGATCAAGGGTCTACCTGTCTGGTAAAGCATAGAGTCAGCAGCTAGTCGGGAGATGATCTGGTGAAACTCAAGGAGACTGTGAGTACTCACTGTCTTGCTCTGCTTCTTAGAACCAGAACCTGAGCACCTGGAGGACAAGAGGTTCCCATAGTTTCCATTAGGTTGGGTGTTTTCTGTGACCTGGGTGCCTTGCGGTTCAGGGAGGTAGACCATGCAGTGGAAGTTACCTGGTCAGAGGATGAGCATGAAGTCCTCCTGTGCTATGGAATAATCCTTTTGTACACTGTGAAGATATTTTCTCTCATTGATCTAATAAAGAGCCAACTGGCCAATAGCTAGGCAGAAAGAGGTTAGGCAGGAGAGCCAGACTGAGAGAATTTTGGGAAGAAGGAGGGCGGAGTCACCAGTGAGATGCATAGGAAGCAGGAGATGAACATGTGATGGAAAAGGTGCTTCCACATGGTAGAGCATAGACAAGAAATATGGGTTAATTTAACTTGAAAGAGCTGGATAGTAACAAGCCTATGCTATCAGCTGATCATTTATAATTAATAAAAACTCTGTCAGTTATTGGGGAGCAGGCGGTTCCAACAGAAAATTCTTCCTACACTCCTGCTCAGTTTCCAGGTATAGACCTTGGAAGGTCTTTGGCCTCCGCCTCATCCCACCGAGCCCCACATACTTATCCATTGGCACTGTCCTCAGAGAGACAGGCACTACACCAGGAAAGTGAGGATAGGCCTTGCCCAGGAATAAGGCTGATTCGGGAACTTATAATCTACAATTGCCACCCTCACTGTGTGGCTGTGTCGTAATCCGTCTACCTTTCCCACCCAGGGTGACCTTTGGTCTTATGATTGGGGCCCCTTTCTAGCCTCTTGGCCCTTCCTCTTCTGAGCCTCTAACATTACGCTGGGCGTGGACTTTGAAGCCAGAGTTTCCTCCCTCAACAAACATAGCTTCACACTCACCATCTACAGAACAGCTTCCACTGAAGGGTGCCATTGGAGTTGCTTGATGGGACGGTAGGAAATGATGAGGTCTTTGGTAGGGAGACTCTGGTTATAGAAGACAGATCAACGGGCAAGACTGTGGTCTTGAGGGTGAACAATTTGCTGCATTGTTTGTAGATGGGTAGGAAGAGGGGAATCATGTTCAATACAACATAGAGACTTTAGGAAGGCAGGAAGACAGATGTATGCATCAACATTCTGTAAACCCGGAGAACCACTGTGTAGTGGATGAAAACATGGCATTTGTCCTACTAGTGTTAGCCGTGTGACTGTGAGCCCATATCCAGACTTCTGTCCTGATTTGATGTTTATAGAGTGCTATAGTGAGCAAGAAGCAACCTTCTTTAGGTGGTTTGCAGTCACTTACAGAGCCAAAGCTTATTCTCTGGGTTTTCATTTTTTCCCCATCCATACACTGGACATCGCTGGGCAAAGACTCCGCTCCATAAGATACCCCAGCCAGGAGAGGGGGCCATATCAAGCAGGGCAGCTCATGAAGCTCAAACCAGTACCTCGGAGTCTATCAACAGGGTTGGACAACAGAAGAATAGAAGAGGACTTGAGGAGGCCAGGAAAAGAGAGGACCCCCAAAGCAGAAAAGAGGCATGGGATCTATGTGGTCCTTCTAAATCAGGGCCAGGTGACCTGCAATGCCTGCGTTTCATATTTCCATCATCCCAGGGAAAAACGGAAACTCCAATATGGCCTCAATTTGACTAAAAATAATAATGTAAAATGCAACACTGTGCTTTGCCTGGTCCACTGGAATGAGATTTAAGTTTGCTTTGACATGTACTTAGGACACCAGTAAGAAATGAAACAGGCCAGGCAGTAGTGGTGCAGGCCTTTAATCCCACTTGGAAGGCGGAGACCGGCTGATCTCTGTGAGTCGGGGCCAGCCTAGTCTAAAGATCTGAGTTCCAGGGCAGCTAGAGCTACACAGAGAAACCCAGTTTCAGAAAAATAAATAAATAAATAAATAAACAAATAAATAAAACAAAGCAAAAAACCAGTTCACCCTAACACTCCACAAAGGCTGGCAGAAGAGGCAGTGGGGAAATACTGAGCACGTAGCTGAAAGCAGTCTGAACGCATCAAGGATCAAGCCAATAGCCAGTACAACTCACCTCAGGGAACCCCAGAGATTCCTATATATCTCAGTTCCTGCATCATCTTAGGAACAGCTGAGTTGTACCAACAAGCAGGTGGGACCCTGTGGCCTGGTCAGGGCCAAGCTGTTTGGCTTGGGCCAAAGTGTGCAGCATCCATCATCAGCTTTGCAAACAGTGCGAGGCGCTTTCGGGGCTGTGAGCAAAACAATCCCAACCTTCTTCTCCACAAGCACCAACAGATGTTTAAAATTGGGGAGGAATCTCTAGACTGAAACATTTCTCAGGCAGGGCCCCTGGAGCAGCTCCAGGGAGCTGCACGCCCATGGCTTGTGCTGTTGTTCTAAGCCGCCCTTCACACATCAGGAATGTCAAACAGAGCTGACCTCAGCACCCTGAGAGCCCCACTCCAAACAGAGACCTGGGCTGTGCTCTCCATCAGCAGGCAGGCTCTGGGGTATTTGTCTAATTTAAAACAAGCTAGTTGGACGGTGTATTATTTCTCCAACCAAACGATATTGAAGCTGCATGTGCAAACACCTCTATTGTTTCCTGCACTTCACGCATCCCGCAAGCCTGCTCAGCATATTTAGCAAGTGGAAAAGAGATGATTGTTCTTCATTTCACTGAGAAAATAAAAAGAATCAAGAGAGAATTTCCATGTGTTTCTTCCAGGCATCTCCCCAACCCTAGCCAGTTCTGTGGATACAGCCAAACCTAGCACTTCCTCGACTCAGGGGCCTGACAGTGATCATCTCCCAGGCTGGGTCTGTCCACAGCAGTCATGGCTTGAAGGGGGTCACCATATGAAGCCTGCAGGCTTTGCCACTGCCTGCCTGTGCTTTTTACTATGAACAGTCAAGAAGATAGTATTGCTATCTTCACCTACTCTACACTTTTCTGAATCCTTTCCTTAAGACTTTGTCTCCTCCTTTACACACACACACACACACACACACACACACACACACACACACACACACGTTTTTGCTGGACTCATAAGTGGCCTATCAATTGCCAAGTCTGGGCATCAAATCTTAGTGTTCTTTCGGCTTATCAGCAACATCCCCACACAGGACACCATGCCCTGTAGAAAACAAGTTCTCCCTAACCTCCCTCTCCAGACCCAGTCTTTAGCTCTTCTTACCACCATGGCCCTGAATTATTTTCTTAGGCTAAAACAGAGTATTGCAAAATCTGGCTTCAAACAAAGCCAAGCTGGTATCTTATAGTTTTGAATAACAGAACTCCAAAACCAGGTTCTCTAGGCAAAATCAGGATTTAGCAAGATCACCCTCACGCTGAAAGATCCAAGTGAAAGCTTAATCATGGGTTTTCCCAACTGTCCGTGCTTCGTGCTCCATGACCCCCCCTCCTTTACAAGACAATATCATCCCTCTGACTTCTGCGTCTGTGCTTACAGCTTCACTGGTGCCAGCAGTCTTGTTTCCTTTAAAAAAAATACTATGATTCTTTGGGGACCATCTTCTCTTCTCTCTTACCAATTGCAACTGCAAAACCTCTTTTGACATATAATGCAGTTTAGCGACAGGTTAGGGGATTCGGATGTTGGTTTCTTTGGGGATAATTGTTATGTGATCACAATCTGGCCTCCAAAACTTTACACACAAAATGAGTTCACACCATCCCAGCATCTATAAAAATCTAACCCACTGTGATATTAAGTCAAAGTTTACAAAAGTCTAAATCTAATCAATTAACAGTCCGGGAGCACAGGCCTATAATCCCAGCACTTGGAAGGGTTAGATAGGAGAATCGTAAAATCAAGATCAGCCTGGGCTACACAGGTAACAATTTGTAAAGTGTATAAATAAGTCCCAAGTCTCATCATCTCAGGAATAAGTGAGGCTCTGTGTATAGTCTATCCAAACGTACAATATTCTCCATTCATGAGCCTGTGGGGGACAGGTACTTACTCCTCACGTGAGGCAATGTGGCAGACACCTGCTAACCTTCCCATTAATAAGCAAGAACATAGGAGAAAAAAAGATACCTGTGAGAGTCTAGAAGCAACACTTGAGCAACCCTACCCTGTTGTCTGTCATAGCTAGACACAGAAAGCTGGGCTCTTTATGCCCCAGGCAGGTCCTAGTCCCAACAAGTCTCCAATACCTCGCCCAACACGCTCTTTCCAACCATTAGGAGAGGTCAAGCCTTTGGGACTTCTTGATCAGGACAGAACTTCAGGGATGAGGCCTATTTCACTGATACTGAAGGGAGGAACATTCATTCCCACAGTCTCTCTGCAGAGGCCCTGTAACGAGAGCTGCAGGTAAGTCAAGCGTGTGGATGCTGAGCCCTGAAAGCCTACTTCTCTGAGGGCCAGCAGCCCAAACAAGGCAAATTCTGTTTTCACGACTTCATTCTTTGCCCAAGCCTCACCACTACGTCAGCTCCCGTCTTTGCTTGGGTCTGGCAGAGAGCAGTAACTCACAGGTGCTGGCAGCAGGCTGGGTTCTACCAGAATCGAGTTACCTAGACTGTAAACCTGGATTTGTTTACTTGTAAAATGGGTGTCAGACACCTACCACATGGGGTTTTTAGGGCAAGTTCCAATATTTACACCAGGTCCCATGACCTCCTGTGGTACTGAGGATACGAGGAAAACTGTTCTGCTGTGGGAGTAGCTGAAGGATTCTAGTGTAAATATTATAGCATACTAATTTCCTACAGCTACCATACAAATCACAACAAGCTCACTGACTTAAAACTACAGAAATTTATTCTCTGTAGTTCAGGAAGGCAAAAGAGCAATTATCAAGGGTAGTGAGGGTCTTTCCTGTCTCTCACAGCTTCTGATGACTCCAGATGCCCCTTGGCTAGTTCATTCACCCAATATAATCCTATCAGATTAGACATTATATACAAAGAGCATTCCCCTGCTTTTCCAGTTGAAGTGTGGGTAATGACCAAGAGGCGCCTCTCAGTCCTACAGCTAGCTCTTCCTGAGTGCCTGGAAGAGATGATCTTCATTCCAACGGAAGCTTAAGGAAAGCTAATGAGTGGCTATAGGTCATAGGGCGTATAAAGAGTAGCCTACCTGGCCGTGCCTAGAGAATTGTCCATCCTAACAGAGGGAGCAGGATCCTTACCTTGTTTTTACTTTGCCTTAATCCCTCAGCTATTCCCATAGCAGACTAGTTTTCCTCCCATCCTCAGTACCACAGGTGGCCATGGGACCTGGTGTAAATACTGGAATGTGGTTGAAGGGGTAAGGAGCTGTTCTGAGCAGAGGTTTCAGAAGCAAAATACACTTCTGCTCACACTCTTGAAGTTCCTGTCTGGAACTCGTCCTAATAAGCTTTTGCATCTTCCACAGGATTTCAGAAAGAGGGATGAGCCTGGAGGTGGTGATGCATGCCTTTAACCCCAGCACACAGGGAGGCAGAGGTAGGCAGATCTCTGTGAGTTCGAGGCCAGCCTGGTCTACAGAGTGAATCCCAGGACAGCTGGAGATACACAAAGAAGCCCTGTCTTTAAAAACAAACAAAAAAAAAAAAAAGGAAGAAAGAGGGATGAGAAGTGACTTGAATATGAGACCTTGTGACAGACGCAGGAATCAGTCCTCATCCAGGGGGATCAGCAGGGCAGTCATTACACGGCATCCTTGCGGCAATAGCTGACTAGAAAAAAATCTGGTGTCAAAAGTTGAGAAATGGCAAATTGTGTTATGTAATTGTTTTTTGTTTTGTTTTAAATCACAAAACTGCATGCAATAACCTAGAAAACAGGAATTGCACCTAGTGCAGCCGAGGCTTTGCATGAACTTTCCAAACAAAACATCACTAAAATGAATTAGCTGCTCTGCTGTGCTCAGTAACATACCTTGAGGGGAGGGGGGGAGAAGTTAATCTACAAAAGAATAAGCAAATTGGCAGAAGAGTTGAGAAAAAATATAGAAGTCCCAGAAGTATAGCTTTTGCAAGACTAAAAACTAATTTTTTCTTCAGCTGCTATCTGAGGAATATTCAATCGAGGACCTTCAACTAGAAAATGTTTTCAGATTGTAAAAAACAAAAAAAACAAACAAAACAAAACACATCAGGGATGCTTCCACAATATCGCCAGAGCGCATTCAGGGCACAGAGAGGAGACACAACTTTCAAAGAGCAAGGTCAGAGAATGAACACTTTGCAGCCATAGGGATTTCTGCCTTGAGGGGCTTATCTCAGTGTTTTCAGTAGCTGGAACAGCCCAGGGCAGCAGCTTTGTCTGCCATCCTGTTATGAAGGAAGGGAGTATGACTGACACAGACAATAACAGAAGTGAGCCAAGAAAGAACACAACACCCAGGAGGCTAAATCATGGTTGACGATACCACTGCCCTGCCCTGAGCTAACCTTAGTGGTATCTGAACCTCTGCCAACATGGGTTTGATTTCAGAACAGACCAGCCAGGTCACCCCAACGCAGGATTGGCTCTGCTCCTAGGCCCAAACCCCTATCCTTGTCAGGAGACTTGCACAGCCTACACCCCCAGGACCCTGCCAAAACCCTGCCAGTCCGGATGTTTGTGTGGCTGCTCCAGGGAACCAGGGTTATACTGGGAAGGGAGGTTCTTTTTGAACTTTTTGAGCTGTAGTCACTGCTTTTGGTCTACAGATGATGACAGCAAGGAGGAGAAAGTCTGGATTTGGAACCAGACCTGGTCCAGACCCTGGCTCAGTTTCTTCATAGTCATGTGGCTCTGAGCAAGTTGTTTGTGCTCTTTGAGTCTCAACATCCATTCGTGTGAATCAAATAGGCTACCACTGCCAGCTGTGGAATGTGATAAAAAAAATGAATGATATTCATTTTCTGACAACTGCCTATAATGGTTAAGTATTAATTATCAACTTGATGGAACCTAGAAGCGTCTGGGAGATGGTTCTGGACACGCCTGTGGGAGAATTATTAAATTGATTATGTTAATTGGTTTGGGAAGACCCATCTCAGTTGTGGGTGAGACTATTCCCCAAGGAAGGCATTTAGACTACATAAAACAGAAGAGGGAACAGAGTGTACATTCATTGCCCTCTTATGACTTCAGATGTAACTTGACAGCTTCAAGATCCTGCTTCATTGCTTGCTCCACCTTGATGAACTGTGAGCTAAAATAAGAGCTCGTAAGTTGCTCTTGTCAGGATATCATGGAAACAAGAAATTTTTTTTAAAAAGACACCACCTAAGCACTAGTGTGCTCCCTAAACATCTCATGAGAGGAACTGTAGATGCGTAAGATGGGGAGGCCGAGGCCAATGACAAACATGGCTTTATAAAGGGCCTGGAGTCAGTGCCCACCAAATGTGTGCCCATAAGTGTCACCACCAGTTCTGGACAGAACCAGACAACAAGGCACAACACACAGTACAATGGTACCATAAGATCCAATTTACCTTCTTAGGGAAAAGGGGGATAAAGAGTGGGAAATCCCAGGACTGTGTAGGAGACAAAGCAAAGCCCACAACTAAACCATGGAGAAGTGGACAGAAACGGTGAAGAGTCCTGGCCTGGGAATTTACCTGAGGAAACAGCAACATAACACCTGCGAGAAGAAACACAGAGACAGCTTTTCCTGAGCATCACGGCGGGCATAGCCTCTACAGAAACAGAAACTTAGGTTGGTTTGATGTAACAGTTTTTTTCATATTTCTAGTTTACACAGCTTGGCCCAGCTCTGCTCCTTATACCCAACAAAGAGACAACTCTAAGCCACTGTCTTTAGTTGTCTCTGATTCGAGGGGAATAGGATAGGATTAAGATTAGAATGATTTCTCCCTCTTTCCCGTCTTCAGAGTCTCTTTCTCGAACTATGCAAGGACTTCTTTTTGGACCTGGGACTTTCTTGGAGACCCAGAAACTGGAGCCTTCAACACAAGGGTTTGTCTGGCCCTGACCCGAGAAATTTTTTTTATTTCTTTTCTATAAATGGGGCCAGACTTCAAAGAGATCATATGTCAAGATGCTCCCTGTTACACAAGACGATTATATTTCACCTGAAGACCAAAACTGTCCCCTGAGGCCTTCTAGCATGCTCCACAAATTTTCTTGGAGTGAACTTATTTCTTCCAAATTACCTAGGACATACAGGTTTTGTGAATTTCAGCCTAATGTCATTTTGCCATCAGTAATAATGCCGGCCAGGACAATCATCCTCTCTTGGAAGTCTTAAGGCTCTATATAGTGCTTTTCCAGGCCAGCCATATCTGTCCAGTCCTCTGCACCCATGCTGTCTCTAGCAGGTTCCCACTAGACAGCACAGCTCCTTCTGGCAGGGACACTAGTGTCGTTGCTATTTTAATTTGAATTTCACTGTTAGCTCCGTGGATGAGAAAGCACATGCACACTGCCTGTTTTATCTATTACACATCTTTCTCTTGAAATTGCTCTTTTTCATATCAATAGAAGGAATGATTTGTAAGTCCTAGACATTAAACTGATGAATGTTAGAAATCGGAAATATCCTATCCTACTTGCCATACACAGCTAAAACTGTGAAAGACATCCATATCATCTTATTAGTCACCGTGGATAAACCAAGTAAGTGCCTTTGCTAAGCCCAGTTTTTCAGAAAAATAAGCTCAGGCTCACAGAAGCCACTTCCCTGGACAGTCATGAAGAAGGTGAGACTCGAACTCAGGCCATATGTTCTGACTTGTGGGATTTGTGCTGTGATGGTCCTTTTCCAGACTAAACTAAGAAGCCCAGGCAAATGGTGGTGGCCTGCGGCAGGGCCACACAGTCATTCTTGGTCTGGTTCAGCGCTTACTAAATTTGAATTTAGGATTATGAAAGGAAGGACATTCTGTTTCACTAAAATTCGGCTCAAGTGTAGGTCAAATTCAGAGAAAAAACTAAAGGTTTTGCTCAATCTCATATAGTCATCTATACCAAGAGTTTCTCTTTCTATCCATTCTATTACTATAGCCTGAATTGCTCACCCAGAACACCCGAGGCCACCTTGAGGCCTGTGCCACAGTAATACCCCTCCTTTATCTTCTGGGGAGTGTAGGAACATCTGGCATCAAGGAGCCCTGCTTTGCTTGGTCTTGCAGAAAGCACACAAAAAAGCCACTGGGAGAGCTAGGAGCAAGATCTCAGTTACGAATGTGCTTGTCGTGCAAGTATAAGAACCTGAGTTCAAGTCCTAATACTCAAAGGGTTGGGGGAATCCAGGTATGGAAGTGTGTGCCCATAAATCCTAGAATAGGAGAAGACAAAAACCTCTATGATTTTTCTGGCTAGTCAATTTACAAGGGTCCAGACGTAGTCAGAGACCCTGTCTCAAAAGAAAATTAGGTAGAGAGCAATTGAAGACATTTCATTGACCTCTGGTTTCAACATGCAAGTGTGTAACACACATGTACACACACATAAACATATACACACATACACACAAAAACTCACTGGGAAAGCACACTTTATACACTTATGCAATTTTCTTTTATTCTTTACCAGTGGTTGTTCCATCAACCCTGCCCAAAGAGAGCAGCTACAGCTCTGAGTGTGGGAAGCAAAGAGCTCAAATCCTCTCTTAACTAGCAGGAGATATCTTGAATGAGGAAGCAGCTGATACCCAACCCACCACCCAGCTGAAAGCTATCATACACATATAGTAAGCCCTTCTGGACAACTGACAGCTGCTTGCCTCTGGGAAGGGCAGCTAAGAGGAAGATGCTACCTGTCTGATTTGCTCATGTAAGTCAAACCTCACAACTAAAGCCAGCTATCCTACTTTCTCTAAAGCATGGCTCCTAAAGGCAGGGTCATCCCCACCACCTACTCTGGACCTCCCTTGAGGCCACCCATTAGTGCACAGATGTTTTGTGGGACACTTAACACATTGCTCTTAAAATATTTAGAATAACAGCAAAAAGTAAAAAGCCTTCAAAGACAGAAAAGAGCTTTTTTTTGTAAGAGGAAGTGGGGAGATCATCAACCTCTCCGATCGCATAATATATTTGAGGAAGTAAAATGAGGATTAAGATACTTCAGAGACACCAGACCTTTTTCAACATTTCTACTTGAGTTATTTTGTCAAACAACAATGTGTGGACTCTTTCCGCTGACTATTCAAAATACAGAAGGCAAGCTCAGGGTACCCCCAAACAGAACCCAGGTTGCAACCCTTGAGCCTCCCACCAAGGAGAACAGAGGCATTCAAGGGCTAGTAGTACCTCTGCATAATGGCTTTCTTTCTCCATAATCCAGGGCAGAGAAGGTGAGAACAGGATCCAGGGATTTCACCTCCCTCACTCTGTCTATAAACAGAGCGCAAACAATCAACTGTAACACATGCTCTCAAATCACACCGTCAGCAGCATTATGAGGGAGCCCCTGGGGTGCTGCTGAGGTGAAGGGTCACAAATATTTGTCCTGAGCTGCGGTCAGTGATGGCTTCTGTGTCCACTCTATTTCCTGCTAGAGGAACGTCTCCTTTCGTTAGGCCTGGCACAGAACATAGATTGTGGTCATCACATAGATAAAAACAACCCAGGAAGCACCAACCAAAGCCCCTCTCAAGTCTCCACTTGGTATAAGCAGGACTGCCTAAAGTCTGCTCCTGAGTCAGTCCCCAGGTCTATCGACAGAGCTGTGCCTAATACTGTCTCTAGCTGCTTCTATAACTATGAACCCTGCATTCCATGAGCCAGCTACCAAGACATGGTTAGCATGGAAAATTGATTATCGTGAAAGAAATGAGTGGCATCTTTCAAACACTCAAGACATAGCCTGGTTGTCTGTTGCAGCTCTGTCCCTGCATAGACATTCGATTCCAGAAGCATAAACCCATCACATTAAGTATGTCACCCTGCATAGTGTACATCACCGAAACAGTGTGTGCCACCCTAAATAGGACACAAAAACCCACACAGAACATACCACCTGTACAATGTTTGCCGCCTTGCATAAGGCTCTAATACATCCTGGCAGCAAGGAGGGTAGGGTTGGAGCCACTCAAAAAACTCCAAGAGCGTTGGTATGTCTCCACTCAACTCTAGCCTTCTGGTAAAGTGGAGTGTGGATGTGGACCACATGCCCATTTTCAAGAGTCCTAATATGTCTCAGGCAGCCCAGATAAAACTCTGAAACAAGTTGCACCAGGAGCTCCCATTCCCACGCACAAACCTTGCCCAGGCCATGCTAGGGAAGACCAGGTAAAAAGAGAGAGGACACCTGTCTTAACAGATATTATGTGCAGTCATAAAAAACATTATCAGTTGAGTCACTGATGAACACTAAGAATTTATTTCTCAAGCTCTGCAAGCTAGAAGTCTGGGGCTATGAACCAGTGTGCTTGGCTCCTGGAGCGGGCTGTCTTCCTAGCTTATAGACAGCGCCATTTCAGTTGGGCAAGGAAATAAGGGAGTTCTCTGAAGCCTCTTCACAAGGACACTAATACCATTCATAAGGCTCCATTACTTTACTATCTAAAGTTCTAGGATCCAGCACATGAATCACCATCCTAGAGAACAAGTTGAAGGAAGGCTTAGTTGGGGGCCGGAGGATCCTGATTCTAGTCAAGCCCTGGGAACTTCTCAAGGAACCTCATATACTTCAGAACTAACTGAGCTCCCTCTGCAACGAGGGCAGTTGACCGTGGCATTTCACGTATAGGCTAAGATGGGTTCCCCTAAACTGCTGTGTGGGTGCTTTGCTGCTGGGCCTGCCCTGCAATGGCATCTGTAGAAGGCAAGCATCTACTATAGTTAATTCCTGATGTCCAGCTCTCCAGTGAACCCAATTTCCTGAAGCTAACCCTAGAACATACAGAGTCTGTTCCTTGAGAGGAAGGGACACATAATGCAGACCTAGTTAAGGCCTGGAAATCCACCAACCTGACATGCCAACCTTCAGGAGCATATATGTCCCCATCACTCCAGACATGGGTTATGGAACTGAACACACACAGCTGAAAGAAGTATTGTAGGATACCGTCTTCGGATTACAAACATAACAGACATTGTCTTAATCAGAGCAACTGAGATTACCCAAAAGACACCCTTAAGATCAGGCCTGTTGATGGTCCCTGAAAGAAAGGACTGGGGTAGATTAAAACTCCAGTCATTTTTTCTTTCTGTGTCCCTGTTGTGTGCAATTTCCTCCTAATTGAAACATTCCATTCTGGAGAAAAACTTATCAATATTCCTAAAGGTCTAAACTAAGACAGACAGACAAACAGATAGGTAGGTAGACAGATGATAGATATATGACTTTATATACAGTTTTATATAGATATAAACAATATATATACATATATAAGCTTTATAGATATAAGCTATATAGTTTATATCTATATATACAGTTTTATATATGCTTATATATAGTATTTATATATATAAATTTGTATATATATATATATAGTTTATATCTAAAGAAGTCTAAACTTCCTTTAGATTCTAAAGTAAGGCTCCTTGAGTCTCAGAAAGTGAACAACTCATAAGATTCAGAAAGACCCTGAAACTTACCAGACTCACAAGGCCACTTCATAAGGCTGTATAAGATGAGATTTTCCAACCTGTCAAGCTGCCTCCACATTGTACAGAGAGCTCCAGGGTAGCTTTCATGAGTCATGTGTGGTAGACTTTTGGTGGTATAGTTTAAGTCATCCCTGTTTCTGTAAATAACCTCCCACATATATGCCTATAAGTATCCCCCAATAAACTCAGTGATGGACCAAATTGGACCTTGGTTTGTCATTGGTTCCCTATCTGACAAGAGTAGACAATGTGTTCACATCTCCCCCAGAAATAGTGTCATATAGCAGCACCCAGTCCAGCCATGTGTAATTCTGTCACAACTACTCATGGTCTCAAGAGGTGCTAGAGTATATAAAGGGTAGAAATTTAACTGAAGAAAAACTCTACCTATGCAGCTAGAAAGGTCATAATCAATGCTGGCTTAGACTTTTTGGTAAGGCAGCTATTTTAGGGCTACCAATACTCCTGTAAATAAAGCCTTACCAATGTTCCTGTAAACAATAAATAATTGCACTGGATTCACTAAGTTATACTCAGGATTGTAGTTTTTGGTCTACCATTGGTGTTCTATTTCAGATGAGTAGCCATGTATCCAGGAAAACATAATGCAACAGAAAGCAAGCCAGAAACCTCTCTTTAAATCTTTCCTATTGGGCCTTCAAGGTAGCTAAGTGGATAAAAAGGCACCTTCTGTGCATCCTGATAATCTGAGTTCAATCCCAGAGAGGTACGTAGTGTGAGGATAGAACCCATTTCTCTGACCTCCAAATGCCCACTGTGGCATGGGCACATCCATACATGCACACCCAAAAATTACTAATTAATTAAAAATGAAAGTCCTACTATGTTCAATGGGCAGAAATATCTTCTAGCCATCATAAATGAGATTCCATTAATATGTTGTCCTACTCTGTGGATTAGCTGCATGCAAAACTAAAGAGTCTTGGAAAGTTGTCCCAATTCAGTTCACCTTTTGCTGACTCCAGTCAAACCCAAATTCTGCATACTGAAATGCTCTCTTCACCTCTTTCAAGACATAAAACTCACATATTTCTGAGTCATTTCCCCTGAGTCACCTAGAGTTGCCATCTGGTTTCTTCATCAATACAGCTCAGCCCCTCTCTGGACCACAAGAAACTCCTGTTTGTGTCATGCATTGAACCCCAGGTTTAAGAAGTTCAAGTAGGGTGTGAAGTACACAGAAGCCCTTAATTTGTGATCATGGATCTGGGCATCCAGAACCCATGAAAATGACTGGACCGGCACAATGGCTGGGATCAGGGCCCCCACACTGGCTCTCAGAAAAGCTGTTCCTCACTGAGCATGACAATCACAAGGTTCCCTCTGCTGCTAAGCACAAGGTGAATTATCTCCCTTCCAGACCCCATTAATCCTACTGAGCATGCTAGAAACACTTTCTGCTGAAGATGGTCTCCACCCTGGCTCCAAGCACCTACCCAACTCACTGTAGATGAGGCCTCTCTGTGGATATCCAAGCTGGGGATCCTCAAGGCTTCTGAAACAACAACAACAACAAAAAACCAAACAAACAAAAAACAAAAACAAAAAGAGCCCTTTGGCCCTGGACTGCAGTAGGCAAGACGATATCCCTAGCTGAGACCCACAGCAGAGTGGGGAAGACCTGAATGGCTCAGGCCCAGGGAGAATTGTGTACAACTCAGCATGTGCTGGGGTTAAGCAGGCACCGTGTCCTTCCCAACAAAAAGACCACCTGAAGATGGCTGGGTATGAGGTCTGGTCCTAGGAGAAACATTTTTGTCCTATGTTTCAGCAGTTAGGAAGCTCAGAACCTAGGAGCCTCCTCCCTCCCTCTCCATAGACTACTTTCTCTTTAAAATAAACAACAACAAAACTACTCTAATTTTATTTTCTCAGAATCTACAAGCTGTGTCAACACATTTAGAATGATGAAAGTTAATCTTATGAAGAAATATCACACACCGAGCTAAGTTTTGGTGCTGTCCAGTCACTCGCAGGTACAGCTCCGCAGAGCCAGACAGGGATCCCAACCAGGCTCATCTAAGCTCTCACCATGGGTGGGAACCTTCCAAGGAGGGCCATGAAAGGGCAGATGAACTCAGCTTCTAGAGCAAGAAGTAGGAGGATGGAGAAAGGAAAGACAAGGAGGTGGAAAGAATCTTCATTCCGGAATCTCTCCCTTGCCAGCTGCTGCCTCACCACTAGAAATCCATTGATTTGATTGCAGTGGACCAGTATTTCCTATTCTCTAAGGGCGTCTGGATGAGGAGAGCACCAGAGAGTTGAGCATGAGTCACTCTAAGGACTTTGTTTTGGCAATAACACGCTGTGGAGAGGGAGCCAAGTGCAGTGACGGCAGTGTCCTAGTAAGTGAGAGATGTCCTACATTGAGTATAGCTGGGAAGACGGTAAAAGCTAAAAGAACTTATAGGTCAATACTGGGGACACTCCCAGACAGTAGGGCCCAGAAAGGGGGTTGAGACAATCATGGTCTGCCCAGGAAGGAAAGGCAGACTTTATTAGTTATTTTTCTTGTGCGATAATAAGATACCATGACCAAGGCAATTTAGAGAAGGAAGGGTTTATCTGAGATTATGATTCCAGAGAGACAAGAGTCAATCAAGGTATGGAGGCATGGCAAAAGGAGCAAGTAGCTGAGAGCTTGCATCTCAGCCACAAGCACAAAGCAGGAAGAAAGAGACAGAGAGAGACAGACAGAGAGAAAGAGAGACAGACAGACAAAGAGAGAGAGACACAGAGAGAGACAGAGACAGAGAGACAGAGAGAGAGACAGAGAGACAGAGAGAGAATTGGAAGTGGTACTGAGCTTTTAATCACAAAACCTGCTTCCAGTACCATGCTTCCTCCAGCAAAGCTGAACAATCCAAACCTCCCTAGACAGCACCACCAACTGAAGAAAAAGTGTTCAAATGTCTGAGATTATGAGGCACATTTCTCATCCAAACCACAACATTCCACTCTCTTATTTACATAGGCTCATGTCCATATCATAATGTAAAATGTGTAATATCTTACTTCAAAAGTCCCCATTATCCTTTATACTCTTAACATGAAATTTAAGCATTCAAAATCCAAAATCTTTTTGGAGACTCAAGGAAATCTCTTAATTATAACCTCTGCAAAATCAAAAAGCAAATGACTTATTTCCAACATTTGATGGGACAGAATATATATAACCATTCCAAAAAGGAGGAGTAGGAGCATAGTGAGGAAATACTGGGTGAAAGCTAGACCAGAGCCCAAGAGGGAAAGCACCAAATCTTAATAGCTCCATGTCCTGTATCAAAAGGCTATATGTCTCTTTTCTTCCCATTTTTTTCTGCTTGCAACATATACCTTTCTCTTGGACTAGTTCCACTCCCTGTATGCAACTCTCCTTGACAGATATTTCTTGGTTCTGCATCTCCAAAATCTTGGGGTCTCCACCTTCATAGCTTCACGTAATGACTTCTCACAGCCTCTTGTCCTCACAATACAGCTATAAGAGATTCCAGCCCAGAATTAGTTATACTATTTGTATCTCAATTCAACATTCAAAGGAAGTCTTTCTGTTCCAGGGAATATTGCCCAACTAAGTGTCAGAGTTCAGCGAGAGAGTCCTTTGTGCAGCTGCACCTCATGGGGCCTGATTTGGCCTCAGAGTCAGAGTGGGCACTGACCCAGACACTCAAGTAAAGCATCTATGGACTCCTTGCCAGCACTGTTGTTCAGCAATTAACACTGTGTATCCAACAGCATTCTAGACTCTAAAGCTGCTGGATTGCGACCTAACAATTTGTTCTTCCAACAGTAAAATCCTCCACCTAGTTCCAGGCAGAGGGAAAGGCAAGAATGGTATCACATCATCCTCACTCCAAGCCTGACCACAGAGAGAGCACAGTCGTGAAGTGTGAGACAGAGACTTGGGGCACACGCCTACCTCACTCCAAGAACCCTTCTACCTTCCATTCTTTCTGCTGCTCTACTCTGGCCACCACCCAAACAGACATCTGTCTCAGGATACCACCGGGTACACTATTTTAGAAAATGTAACGAACTCTAAACTCACCATCAGCAACTGTGAAAAAGAAGCAACACACTTTAATTAACTTTGTTCTTTGCCACAGACAGCTCTTCACAAATAATGAAAGACTCTGGGCACAGCTGATGGCTCGACTTATCTTTACACACGGCCTGAGTGTGAGTGAAACTAACTGCATCTTAGAATGGGGTGTGGCGGTCAGATGACTTAAGCTGACTCCCTAACCAACTGGAGAAACCAAATAGCACCTTTTCTCTTTCTGAGTCAGAGCCACAAGCTGCAGTTGCGCCGGTCTGACCTGCAGGCACGACGTCTCCATGCAGACTGATCTGACAGTATCTGACCACCCTCAAACTACACAGCTGGGGAATCTGAGTCAGAGCATCATGCCCAGGGATGTTCTGAGCTGGCACGCTGCCTTCCTGAAGAGCAGGTCTGACAGGTCCTTAGATGTCCTTCTAAGGGGGTGTTGAAGTTTTGGCTAGAACAGGTATTGTCCTCTTTTCCCTCCATGATCCAGTCCCTTTACAACCTCCATTCTTATAAAGACAAAATTCCCCTCAGGTCTTCCCAACATTCACGTAGAAGCTTACTTTATCCCATCAGTGTCAAAGAATAGCATCTATTTAACAAACATTAAATGCTCTCCCATACCATTTTACTACCTTACTATTAAAAAGAACTCACTGAAGCTCCCGTGCCTGATACTATCAGCTCTTGTCTCTCCCAAGAAAATCATCAGGCACACAGAAAGGCAAACAGATCAAATAAACCGAAGCTGTGTCAGAGCCAGTACTGGTCTTGACAGGTAGCTTGGAGCAACCAGAACAGGAATTTCAAGAACAGATGAGCAACGTAAGCAAGCAAATAATAGAAATTTTCAGAAAGAATCAAAATGAGACACTGAGATCAAACTACCATGAGGGAAATGAAGGCTCCCCTTAGTAAATTCATTAGCCCATAAGACATAACTGATGGAAGAATATGAATTTACACATACGACATTAGAAACTACCAAACTTGAAAAAGCAAAGAGAAAAAGACTGAGATATAAAAAAAAAAGGTTGAATGCCCATGATCTGTGAGACCTCTGCAGAAGGTCACACAAGAATATGAAAAGGAGAAGAGGTCTGGAGTCATAGTGGCTGAGACTCGGTGCCAGACATCAGACTGCCATCTCTGTAATCTCAGAGAATGAACACCAAGAGCAAGCTGAAACAGTCCCAGAGATATCCCCTAGGCCTACCATATTCAACTTAATAATAATAATTTTAAAAAAGATAAGGAGAAAAATCATGACAGAGTTCAGAAGAAAAGAACTGCTCTTCAGAGGAGCAAGAATAAGAACTGCATCCCATACCTCAGAGATCCTTCAGAGCATAGTTTAATGCTTACAGTACTAGAAAAGATGTTCCCGTGGGCAGTCAGGAAAGCCTGCCCCTCGTCCTGAGAACCCAAGTTCAATTCCCAGCAACCACCTCACGGTCACCTGCCATTCCAGCTCCAGGAAACCCAGCACCCTCTTCTGGCCTCTGAAGGCCACCACACAAACAGACCCACACAAAAACACATAACTAATAATAAAAAATAAGTAAATGCAGTGGTAGTGCATGCTTTAATCCCAGCACTCAGGAGTCAGATCTCTGAGTTCAAGGCCAGCCCAGTCTACAGAGTGAGCTCCTGGACAGCCAAGGCTACATAGGGAAACCCTGTCACAAAACCAACCAACCAAATAAATAAATAGTAAATAAAATTTGAAGAAATGGCCAAGCCTGAATCTGCACCCTGTAATAACTGTCCTTCAGGGATGAAACAAGATCTGCCTTCTGTATAATGCTAAAAGCTCTTCAGAAAGAAAGGAAAACATACAGTGAAAAAAGGAAAAGAAAAGCATTAGAGAAATAGTGCATGAAAATAAAACAAAAACCTTTCTCTTTTTTTTCTTTTATTTTTTGGGGGCTCTCTATACAGCCCTTTCTATGTTGGCCTTGAACTCACAGAGATCCACCTGCCTCTGTCTCGAGTGCTAGGATTAAAGTGTGCACCACCACATCTGGTTAACACTTCCACATTTCCTATTTTTGAACCAGGAAGGTGGGTCCTCTGCCACTGAGTTATAGCTACAGTTATCTTTCTTATTATTAAGTTATTTAGCATATATGTTTGTCTGAAGTAATGACAGCTGTGGTGTGTTTGCTTATGCACACACTAAATATATACAAATATATATATATATATATACACACATATATATACACACCTACATATATGTGAAATGTACAACAGCAGTGGTACAGGAATAAGAGGTAGAGAGTTGGAAATGCTTTGTTATTGTAAGCTTTTATTACATTATTACCTGTGGGGCTCACAGTTTATTGGAAGATGCTCTATTGTTTATAAAGAACAATCACCAAAACTTTAAAAAATAAATACAATTGATATGCTAAGAATGAAGAAGAAATATAATAATACAAAATGCACAAACCATTAATAACAGAAAAAATATTAGGAGTAAAAGTAGAAGCAAAGAATAAGAACATCAACCAGAAACAGTAACAAATATTGCAGATATTAATCTAACTCTATTATAAAAACATCAATGGTCTGAAACCATCAATTGACAACAGAGATTGTCAGAGAAGATTTTTGTTTGTTTGTTTTTCAAGACAGGGCTTCTCTTTGTAACCTGGTTGCCCTAGAACTTGCTTTGTAGACCAGGCTGGCCTCAGACTCAGAGAGATCTGCCTGCCCCTGCCTCCTGAGAGGCAAATGCCACCAACCAGGCAGAAAAGATTTTTCAAAAAAAGAAGACTCAATTATGCATTTTATACATGCAACCTACTTCAAATTTAGAGGCATGTACAAATTAAAATAATGGACAGAAAAATATTTACCATACTTAAACTCACCAAAAAAGAATATCCACTAATTCTAAATAGAGCCATCTTCAAATATATAAAAATATGTAAGTATTTAATATAAAAAGAGAAAACTCCTAGAGAATAGCATAGGAGAAAACCCAAATGACCTTGGTTGGGTGGAGCAATGATTTTCTAGTTTCAATACCAAAGACACAACCTATGAAAAAAAATTAATAAACTGGAGTTCACTGAAAATGTCTACTCTGTGATAGACGTTTTCAAGAAAATAAGAGAGTAAACCACAGATATAACCAATGAATGATAATTCACCAAAACATGTGAGGAACCTTTGACACTCAAAAATAAAAACATACACAATGGATTTTAAAATGGGCAAAAGACCCGAATACACACACATCTCATCAGGAAAGACAATCAGATAGCAACTAAGCAAATGACTGTATCGTCAGCATCATATGTCATTAGGGAATTACAAATTAAAATGAAATGCCTCTATACATCTTTTAAAATTGTCTCAACCCCAAACCCTGAGAATGCCAAATGTGACATAGCAGGAATTCTCATCCGTTGCTCTGAGTGATACAGTGGTACAGATATGGTGGAAGGGTAGTTTGGTGGATTCTTGTGAAATAAAGCACACTTTTACCAATATAATGCAACAATTGTTCCCCTTGGTATTTATCCAAATAAACCTAAAATACATGCACACATGAAAACCAGAACAGACTTCATAGCATTTTTATTCATAACTGCTGAAAGCTGAAAGCAACCAAGATACCCTTTAGTAGGTAACTGGATAAATTTTGGTCCAAATGTTTTCAACACTAAAGAGAAATGAGACAAACTGAAAAGATGTAGGGAAATCTTAGATATTTATCATTAACAAAAAGAAGCCAATCTGAAAAGACTGCATGACATTCTGGAAAAAAGCAAAAAACCCCAAAAATCCTTCTGTCAAAATATGTATAAGTGTGCCTAGTGAAATATTACATTTGAATAAAAATACTATAATATGGTTAGAAGTATCAAATATCATTTATACTCCCATTTATGACTTCCTTGAAAATGAAACTTTTTTACTAATGATCATAGACAAAAATATGTATTGCTTATATCAAAATTAACTAATTTCTCACTGAAAATTAATAAAATTTACTTAAATTTTATTATAAAATTTTATTTAATATTTATTTAAATTATAAAAATAATAAAATATTGTATATGACAATTTGATAGATAGATAGATAGATAGATAGATAGATAGATAGATAGATAGATAGATAGATGATAGATTTGGTAAACGATCCATGGTTGTCAGGACTAAGCAGAAACAGTGCTATATACTCCATCACAAGGGCATCTCCGGGTCATGAGTTACATCAGGACTGAAGCAGAGCAGGGTAGGGCAGGGGTCATACCCAAAAGCCAGAACTATTTACTCATTTCCTCTGCAGATATTGCCGTGGTGATAGGGCTGACAGTGAAATTACTCAGTGACACCATAGTGTCATTACAAATTTATCCAAATCCGTGGAATATTCAAGATGAGAGAACCCTGATATAATCATAGACCCCCATGACCAAAAGCAACTTGGGAAGGAGTTTATTTAAGCTTACAACTCTCAGCTCAAGGCAGGAACCTGGAGATAGATACTGAAGCAGAAGCTATGGAGGAATGTTGCTTATTGGTGTGCTCCCTCTGGCTTTTTCAGTTTGCTTTCTTATACACCCCAGGACCACTTGACCAGGGTAGCACTTCCCATAACAATCTGGGTCCTCTCACATCAATCATTAATAAAGAAAATGTCCCTACAGATTTACTTACAGATTAATCTGATGGAAGCCAATCTTCAATTGAGATATGTCTAGATTTGGATATTCCCAAAAATGTCTAGATTTTGATCAAGTAGACAAAAAACTAACCAGCACATCTACCATAAAGGCAGAATGCCTAAGTAGCATCTTTCACAAAGCTGCCTCTTCAACACAGGGTCCCACCTCTTACCTGTTAGCTGTATACACTTTCCATAGACAAAGGACCAGACATGTTTGTGAAGGTCAAGCTGAGAAATAAGCCCAAGTCACAAATGGCCACAGACATCCCTGTAGAAGCCACCAGAACCTTAAAGCGCCCTGCTGAGAAAGGAGATCCTAGGAAGTAGTCACATCAAGGAATTTGCCTTCTCTTCCAGATTTACACTGATCATTAATCCCTCTAAAGTCAGAATAAAGATACCAAAAAACTCTTTGATGCAACAGGGTTAGGGCCCTAGCTATCCTGACTGACATCTGATGGGCCAGCCTCTCTGTCCTTCTGCACCCTTTTCCCACAGATTTTGTGACTTGCTCTTCTAAGATGCACACAGTGTCTTCTCTTCTGAATGGGTATTCAGCAGCTCCAGACAGTTCCTCCTGCCTTTAAGTGACCATTGCCCATAATGCTAGTGTCTGCTATGGAAAGGTTCACACAGGATATGCATTGTCTCAGAGACCTGTGTCCAAGATCATCCAAGTCCCATTTCTCACATATTGCAATAGCATCCTAGGGTGTCTCAGAGTTCTAAGCAGATCCAGCGGATACATAAAAGCCCCAGCCTATATGATATCAACAGATGCCAGCCCTATCACCACGGCAATATCTGCAGAGGAAATGAGTAAATAGTTCTGGCTTTTGGGTATGACCCCTGCCCTACCCTGCTCTGCTTCAGTCCTGATGTAACTCATGACCCGGAGATGCCCTTGTGATGGAGTATATAGCCTCTCCCTAGGCGTGCCACAGTATGGAGACTCTTTAGGTGAGCAAACATTGAACAAAAAAGAGGCCCACAAGCAAGCCCCCTCCAGCTGTGGAGTAATTCTGAAGAATGTCTAAGAATGCCACTGTGGTGGAAGTCAGGCAGAGTGCAGAAAAATATAAAGGCATAAAAGATCATGGCTCACAGGTAAATAAAGCAGGAGAGGATTAGAGAAATGACTTTATGTGTTGGAGTGGCTGAGCACAAGCATAAGGACCTAAGTTTGAATCGCCAGGACCCAAGTAAAAAGGTAAGCATAGCCATGCTTGTGCCTATAACCCCAGGACTACTGGGGGGGAAGTGGGTGGAGATGGGAGGATGACTGGACTGGGGCTTGTTAGCTACAGCCTAGCATCAAGCTTATTGACAGACTCTCTCTTAAGGAAGTAAGGTAAAGAGTGATGGATCAGGACACTTAACACTCTCTGCGTTCTTGTGGGCATACACATTTGTACACACGAGTGCACACACCACATACATATACACTACACACATATGCACAAGAAGTTGGTGGACATCCTGGTTTAAACTCCAGAAGTGGGCTTAACCCTGTGCTTGCTAGTCAGGCACTGGTGGCACAGGCTTTTAATCCCAGCACTTGGGAGGTAGAGGCAGGCAGATCTCTGCGTGTAGTGACATTTGTATTTTAATAATAAAACTTGCCTGAGGATCAGGAAAGTAAAACAGCCACATTGGCCAGCCTTTCAGACCAGGCAACAATGGCACATATTTTTAATCAATCCCAGTAGCCACAATGACAGCTTGCCATAGAAACCAGGCCATAGTGTTGTACGCCCTTAATACCAGAACTAGAGAGGATTGTAAAATGGGAGAGACAGCTCTCAGTCTCAATCTCATTCAGAGATTCCTGAAGGCAGGATCGCCATTTCGGACTTAGGAAGAGGTAAGAGCCAGTGGCTGGCTGTTTTGCTTTTCTGACCTGCAGGCTGAATCCTGTAGACAGAGACTGCTCGTTCATTTCCCAGCCGCTCAGAATAATCACACAGAAACTATATTAATTACAATGCTATACCTATAGAACTCATACCTATATAACTCATTAACAATGTAATTCAAATTTCTAGTCCTTGAAAATTATTATTACCAACAGTTTAGGATAATAAGGAAATATAGGTTAGTAGTTAATCACCTAGTATAATCAAACTTGTAGTCACATTAGGTAGGTTTACAAGATCAAACAAAAATATATTTTAGATAAACAGGTCATCTTTAAACACTTCAGAGATCTACAGAATATGGCGTTTAATATGTTTTAATACCCTAGGTTCTTCTTTTTTATGACAATGAGACATGTCTACTCCTGGCAACACTAATCTACTTCAAAGAAGTTAATAGGCACTGAAGAAATTTCACATGGAGTTTATTTTCTTTGGGGCAAAAGTAAGCCACTGAGTAAGAAAATGGCCCTGCCTCAACTGTTGACAGTGTGCTGTCCTAATTAGACAAGCGGGACACAAAAGAAAGTGACTGCCAAACATTGTTGAGATAAGGAGCGACAGCCCTTTGGAATAATATCCTGCTTCACAGAACAGTCTGTCGGAAATGCTAGGCCTATAGGCCGAAGATGGATGCCCCAATATTGCAGAGGAACTTTGGGTGACTGTCCAGGCAGCAAAGCTGTTTCTGTCATTACTCACATTTTTTGGAAGTTACTTGCACTTCCTGCTTGCTCAGTTAACATTATCTCCTTCTTGGGTCTCTGAGGGAGTTGAAGACTGGATAGTTATAGTTTTCCTTGTTTACCTGATGCAGAAAGCAAGTTATGATGGAAAGTAAATTAGGTACAAGACTTTGGACTCACCAAGATAGGATAGATATGGAATATTTTCTCTGAATTTGTCAAATGCAAATGGACTAGACATTGTTGATGTATTTATTGCCTGTATATATTATATATAATTATTGTACTTATTGTATATAGTTTTTCTTACATTAGTTATAGCCTTCTTTTTAATTTTAAACAAAAGGGGGAAATATAGTGGCATTTCATTTGTATTTTAATAAATAAAACTTGCCTGAGTATCAGAAAAGTAAAATAGCCATACAGGCCAACCTTACAGACCAGGCAGCAATGATACATACCTTTAATCCCAGTAGTCACACTAGTCTGCCATAGAAACCAAGCAGCAGTGGTGCATGACCTTAATCCCAAAACTAGAGAGGATTGTAAAATGAGGGAGACAGCTCCCAGTCTCATTCAGAGATTCCTGGGGGCAGGATCGCCATTTTGGACTGAGGTTAGAGGTAAGAGCCAGTAGCTGACTGTTTTTGCTTTTCTGACATTCAGGTTGAACCCCAATTACTGTCTCTGAGTTTTTATTAATCATGCTTCATCTGTGAGTTCAAGGCCAGCCTGCTCCTAAAAATGAATTCCAGGACAACTAGGATTGTTAAATAGAGAAATCCTATCTCAAAACCAAACAAACAAAAAACTCATGTCCGCTGTGTCTCAATGAAGGCAAACATGAGATTCACAGAGATGGGATACCACAGTGACAAAGTTGATGTTAGCAGACTTAGCACCCATTTTGGGGCACGTGAATAACTTTCCCAAATGCTCATCAGCAAGGGAAAAGAAGACTTTGGCAGGAGCTGAATGTGTGGGGAAGGCCACTGAAAGGGAGAGAGAATGCAGGAGGTCCTGAGATTTTACCTAAAATGCCCTTTATGGAGCTTGGAGGATTTGGGGGGAAACCTGATGGGCAGTTGTCTGCAGCTATCATGATGTAGGGAGTCTCTGTTTCAATTCTTCAAGTTAAGAGACAACTTTAGGCATCTGAAAATCCATGTACAGGGTGACTCTGTCATACTGCCCAGGCAAGACTAGGGCTGCATGAGGCTGACGGGGAAGGATGACACAGTACAGGACAATCCCAGACAGGGATTGGGCTAAGTCACAGTCTCGGCAAATTGAGGAGGAAATGCATTAGATTTTCAGAGTAAGATGGCCCCAATGCTACTTAGGTCACATAAAATGGGGCTCAAATTAGAGCACTGAGAAAATGTTGGGTTTCAAGAGATACTGGGGACTACTCTGGGATATGTGAACAGGTACAAAAGTTAAGCCAAAGCCGTCACCACTTCAATTAGAAATGGGATGAGGTCTTTGGAGATAGTAGGGGGCATATTCCAAGTATGGAGGACAAATAAATTCTTATGCTTCATGTAGGTGAAAAGTCAAAAATGGCAATTTGGGGAGTTAGGTCTGGGCCTCAGAAACTCATGGGCGCAGGATAAAAAGCTAAGAACTGGAGATGGCTGAGTGCGTAGCTGCCTGAAGAAGAAAGTCGTTCAAGATAAGCTTTTGGCTGGACAATCGCCCACGGAAGGAAGTAAACTTGAGGTAAGGGTGCCAGTGTGTGGGAGGCACCCAGCACAGTGTGGGGATCAGCAAGCCACACACTGTTATCAGTGCAGCAAAGGCTAGGGCAGAACAATTAAAAATAAAGTTAAGAAAGATAAACTTGACTCAGTAGGAATAACAGTACATTTTAAACTACAATTTTACTTCTTAGTTTTTGGATTCTTATTGCCTGTGTTTATTCATAAGAGTTTTGCACCATTTGGAGCTACTGTAAATGGAATTTTTTCTTGATTTCTTATTTTAATAGCTCATCGTAAATAAAAAATACATAGAAACTCTGTCAATTTTTGTTGGCACAATTTGATTTTGCATCCTGAAATATTTTGAATTCACTTACGAATTCTACTAGATTTTGGTGAAGCCTTTAGTGTTTTCAATGTACTAGCTCATGTGTGTGCAAATTTCAGATTTAGATGTCTTTTCCTTCTGGTTGCACCCTCTGTCTAAGACTACCCGCTGTGCTGACAGAGTTTTAAGTGGGAATTATTGTCTTGTCCTGATCTGAGGAAAAACCTTTAGTTCTTTTCTGTTGAGCGTGATATCAGCTGTGAACTCATTGAACATGATCTTCCTTAATTCATCTTGTACTTAGTTAGAAGTTTTATCATGAAAAACTGTTGAAATCTGTTAAATGCCTTTCCTGGGTCCACTGAGTTGATAATATTTTTGTTTCTCATCTTGTCAATCTGTGTCTCTCCTTTGTTAATATATGTACACTAAACTGCCTCACATTCCTCGAATCTGATCCTTTCAGAGTGCTGTTGAAACTAGTTTTATTCTTTGTTATAACCAGTTAAGAGAAGGGAGAGGAAAGGAGCCTGCAGGCCTGACCAACCACCAAGGGGATGCATTCCCCGTGCACTATGGCTTCATCCATCACTCTCCTCACTCTGGATATGATGTGGCTAAACCCCCACTGTAGATTGCCGGCTCTTTCTTTTTTTTAATTACACTTTTCATGGTTATAGACATATTATCCGCCTACTTTCACTCTTTATCTTTGTTCGGATTTCCTGCCTGGCTTTACTCTGCTAAGCCATTGTCCGAAACAGCTTTATTCATTAACCAATGGTAATAAAACATATCCACGGCACATAGAGGGGAGTCCCACATCACTCTCAGTCCAGGGGGTCAGTACTCACTGAATGGCTTCAGGGCCTGGGCAGCCCTCTATGAACCTGAGGTAGCCTCAACTATGCAATGCTGGCTAATTTCTACTGTGTTCTCAGGTCACCTTCTAAGAAATCTATCTTGACTATAATGCTGACTTTGTAAAGCAAATCAAGTAAAGAGAACATGCACATTTCCAGTCCCTGTGGGGCTGTGAATGCTAAGGATGTAGTTGCTTTTAAGCTGAAAGCCCAGTGTTTGGACTCTGAGATTCTTATTCTCAGAGCAAACCAACCAGCATGACCACCACATGGAGGCTGTGCTGGATGATAGAATATAAACAGCTGGTGCCACCAGGCCTATGCAGACCCCAAACTACAAATCAAAAATCCACATGTTTAATAAACAAATGAATCAGAACATGGAGAGTGCTGCTGTGGGATCCAATGTTGCATTGGCAGGATACAGTAAGCAAAAACTTCTCCCTTGGGCCAAAATGTAGACTACTCTACCTATTGTATAGCTACTCCCCTGACTCAGGGCACACCATGTGCCCAGTGGGGCCAGTGGTCATAGTACAAACCCAATACCATGAATCTGGGGTGGGTCCCCCAACAGAGGAAACAATTTTGGTTTTAGAAACACAATGTGGTGGGCCCTGATGGGAGTTGAAGGCAGCCTTGGAATGCAGTGGGGTTTAATAAGCACTGGTCCTTTGAAGGGGAGCTGGACCCTTTAAAGGGAGATGTCAGCTTAGAGCTCAGGATGGGGATGATTCAGGGGAAGCACCCAGAATAGGAAAAGGAATCCATGGATGACTGTGCTAATGCAGGCCATGCTTTGAATATGAAGCAGCCACCGGCCAAGGCTCAGTTGGATCAGCAGCTTCAGCTGAATCCCAGCTAAACACCTTGTCAGCTGAGAACTCTAGCCTTGCAAGGTATGCCCTGGTGGTATAAGCTGCCTCAGCTGCTCTTGCTGTGGCTGGTTTGAACCTGCACAAATGCTCACTCACCTACCATGGGTATCCAGTGTTTCTATTTAGGAGTCTAATTCCTTACAAAGAACTTCTGGCCTCTGTACCATGCTGTGGGATAATGCTTTTGTATACTGTAAAGATTTGTCACTAATATGGGTTTAATAAAACACTGATTGGCCAATAGCTAAGTAGGAAGTATAGGAGGGGCAACAAGACTAGGAGAATTCTGGGAAGAGGAAAGTCAGATACACAGTCATCAGCTAGACTGAGAGGAAGCAAGATAAGAATGCCTCACTGAGAAAAGGTATCAAGCCAAATTAAACAAGTACATCCATCTTGTTAATATGGAAGCTTGCTTTTGTCATTAATAAGTTGTAAAATTTTATGTATAGCAAAGAATTGTAAAAAAAATCTTTATGTCCTTTTGTTAGTAAAAGTTTTATTTGTATGCCTATTTTATATACCTAAATATGCAGACACATAAAATCTTCTCAGGTGGAAAATTTTAAAGAAGTTGTAGTGTAAAGAGCACCCACCTACTGACCTCAGCTCCGTTGACCACCTGTCCCTACAGTCAGCTTTCAGTCTCTCCTGCATGCACAGTCCCAGCTTGATGTCAGCTTTAGTGACACATCAGAGATGCTTATACACACCTGAGTGTGCCGATGTAGAACGAGGATTTCCCCCCACCCAGGAATAACAATCTGTGAGAAGTCAGAACAGGCTGTGTTGGTGCAGGAGAGACAGACTGAGCGAACAGAAAAGAGCCCAGAAATAGTCCTGTGCACAGAGATACTCTGGTACGTGGCAGAGCTAAAATGCAGAACCCTAAGAGACACCAGGATCTGATTGTGCACGTGAGGAAAAGTGAATATGGATCCAGCCTCAGCAAACTTGAGAAGACGAGATTACTTCCAAACGGATGGGCCTGCAGAGGACAAACCTTTAGAGTAGGATTCATAGGAGACTGTCCCTGTGTGCCCAAGGCTAGTAAAGATTTGTTACCATGCAACAGAGAAGCATCATAAAAGAAAAAGCTGGCAAGCTCCCTACTGGAAGTTAAATATTAAAGACAAACTATAGTGAAAGGGTAAGTTATGAGCTGGAATACCATCAGTTCACATTGCTAGCAAAGGATCACGTGGAGTAAGTACAAGGAATGGAAGAAGGGAGGAAAAAGACACTGATAGTCTCGAGACTCAAGGAAGACTCAACTGTGAGGTACTTAGTCGCACCAGATCCGGGACACAAGATGAATTCAGAACATTGAGGGAGAAAGGGTAATTATTCTGTGACCCTTTAAGCTCTCCACAAACTTTGGGGATATTATCTTTCTGCGTATATCACAATTTTCTAAGACTATATAAAATCTCATCCTTCTGACCAGAGAGAGAGAGAGTTGAAAAATGTGATTTAAATTTGTCTTCCTTTTGCTTTTGTATCTTACAGGTCTAAGGTTATGTTGCTTGTATTTTTGCTCTCAGCATTTTCATTGGTGGTACGTGCAGCAATATAAACAATTAGATATTGTAAACCTGTGGTTCCAGAAAGAAGTCTGGTGACTGAACAGGCTAAGATTCATGGAAGGACCAGGCAGAAGACTAGGAATTCCAATCAAGGTTTGCATTTCAGGGCTTCCTAATAATATACAACATCCTTTATCATTAAAGATGTATTAGTTAATGGTCTCAAGGATGTTAATTTTCATATTTAATAAGATATGGCTTATCTGAGTCTGATGGAGATTGTGACCAAGGAGAAAGCCTGGTTTTCTCCTATTCCCTTTGAGAGTCATGTGACCATACAGGATCTAAACAGGTGGTTCCAAAAGTTCACCATGGGCACCGAGTCAAATTCTGAGCCTGGTGACTCACCACTAACTTGGGTAAAACATGGCATGCCTGATATTCATCCTTGGTAGGGACCATGCCTCTCTACAAAATTACTGTTCAATGCTCTGATAAATTTACCCTCCCAGTGCATAGAACAAAACTTTGGAGCCCTGGTGCTGAAAGTTTCTTGGGGAGTGGAGGAGTGCTTCTTATTAAAAAGCTGAAGGATTAACAGGGGAAAACATTAAGACCCAGGGACCACTGCGAAGGTGAACTGGGGTCCACTTTGCAAACAAAAGGGGGGTGGAATTTTTAACAGTGTCCCACCCTGCCCAACCTGAGGGCAGATATTCCCATGTCCACACCCAAGGAACCCTGGGAAGAGTCAGGAAAAATTAGAGGCTTTTGTTGAGATTCTCTGAAAACCAACCTTGGATTGGACACAAAGATCCCAGCAGACTGCCCTATGTCTGGGAACTAGGATATTGTCACTATACAAGAACTCTATGGTCGAGGTCTTTCCCAACTCAGCCTCCACTTTGGGAGACGGAGTCATAACCGCTGAGTGTAGCTGGGCCCTTAGAGTAGCATGGAGAGTAATCTACAGGAGGGGACCCATGATACAGGTGGGGATTCAAGGTTGGCTCTGCTTCACATCCCAAGGACTCTGCGCTGGTCTTGACCTCTCACTTGTGTGAAGAGAATGTGGTTCTAAATTCCCTTGACTGACCCTGACCATTTGATGATAAGGTCGCTCACTCCTCGTGGTCATGCTCCATGAACAGCAACTCTCATGGTCTCAAAACTCATCCAAGTCGAGTCCTGGAATGAGACACTAACATTGCTGGTTTTGTTATCTGGGAATTCCAGGTGCCTAGAGGTCAAAGGAATGAAACAGTGTGTATAGGAGCACTCAGAGCAGTGTGGCTTGTTGGTACTCCCAGGTATAGTACCTGTCCCATAGGCAAAGCTGTCTCTGTTTTCCTTTAATCCATAAGAGGCATGGAGCAATACTGCAATCCTCTCAGCAGTAGGAACCACACCTGATGGCAGTTGATCGCACACCTCTTTTCAAGTGAGAGAGTCAATAATAAATTTTCAAACTGACCAGCAGTATACAGCAAAAAATCTATGAATGGAGATGATTTTTACAAGGAAATAGCAAGCCCTAGTAATATAGAAAATGGTGGCATGAATTCAGGATGGGGCTCCTGATGGCCTATTGGAAAAGTGATTAAGTCAGAAGACAGCACAGCTGGGAAGGTTCTCAGACTTGTGTTGTATTAGGCTGCTTGTTCATCCCGCCACCCAGAACCAAAATAATCACAGAGAAACTATTTTATTTAAAGCACTGCTTGGCCCATTAGCTCTAGCTTCTTATTAGCTAACTTTTACGTCTTAATTTAACCCATTTCTATTAAACTGTGTATTGCCAACTCCATCAAAGACTCCAGAAGGATTATAATATTACCTAAGTAAACAAGAAGTGCATTGTAAACAACTTCCAAAACTCTAGAAATGACAGAAACTTAGTCACCCAAAGTTCTTCTGTACCATTGGCGCATCCATCTTCAGCTTACTGGTTCATAGTATCTGGCAGACTTTTTCAATAAAGCAGGAAATTTCAAATACAGTTCCGCCTATATTGGTAGTTTGTCAATCACTTTCTTTTGTGTCCTGCAGAATGTCTGGCAGATTTTTATGAAGCAGGATCCCTGAAGGACTTTCTCACCTTCTTTAGGCAGCTTCAGCAGTCCTCTCTCTGCAGGTCCTGCATATCCAGTTCATCAAGCAGTCCAAGCAAGAGCTTTGGTGATGCCCTGATCTGAGCCAAGATCATGATCCTTCCTTCTCTACTCTCTCTAGGCCCTGTGGCATCTGAATGACAGGATCCCAAGCATATGGTCTCCACAGCTCCTTGCACAAATAGGAGAGCTGTCCACAAGGAAAACTCACAGGGCAGCTTTGCAGAGCCTCCCCTCAATCCACGGGGACCCAGCCTTTCAGGTGCCAAGAAAAGACTTGTTGGTCCTAGGGTCACTCAGTCTCTGTCTCCACCACCAACTTGCTCTGCCACTGTTACTTACCCAGGCAAGCCTCACCCAGCCAGCCGTTCCCATAGAGCCCACAGAGTCCATGGCTGTGTGGAGAAGTTCAAATCTTTTCTGATCTCTGCCCAGTTCCTAACTATTTGAGGAATGTTGGAGGTCCCCCATCAGAATGTAAATATATTATCCCAGCCTCAGGCAAGGTCAGTGACCCTCACACAGAACTGCAGCCACTCCTGAGACTCACTCAGTACAGCTATCTGTCTTGGGCCTCATAATAATACACAACCAGCTTTTACATACAGAAAGTTTATATCTTTAAAAACAACTTTCACTGTCTAGAAAAACCACTACTTCTAGACTTTTCCAGTAGTGTTTTCTTCCTCTTCCACTTGAGTCTGAGTGGGTCTTGCTTACAATCTAGGTGTTTGACTTGATTGTGTGGAGGTCAATGACACATGATGACTTCCTGAACCCAAAGAGTCTTGACACGTTTCTGTTCTGGAGAGAATCATGTGGATGTCAAAGGATGAATGCTCTGTAGAACATCATACAAAGGCCACAGAGGAAAGGAAAGTGTCGGAGTTTTTAGGAAGACATTCTTAGGGAAGAAAGAAAGACATTCCAGAGACTCAATTTCATTATAAGAATAAAAGTTTTGGTAGAAATATGAATGTGAGAGGCACAGGATACACCGAGGATGAACTGGTGGGAGGAGACAGATCCACTCTCTGCAAATATTTACAGGGAAAAAACTTCCTAAAGAAAAAAAGCCAAAGATATCTCCACTTCATACTGTAAAGGACATTTCCCTTAGGCTGCTCTGGTCCAGGGTAAGCCTAGGCCTTGCTGAAGGTATGACCATAATCTTAAAGCACTCTACTCAGACTTGGAGTTTGACAGAAGACAGAAAAATGGATTTCAGAGAAAAATTTAGGGAGAAATAAAGCTAAATCTAAACCCTCATGAACTCAAGCTCCACTGTTGTCTGCTGAAGGGTCAATCTGTATCAAAAGGATCCCTTCTACCCTGTAATAAGAAAATGATTGATCACAGGAGGCCAGGTGCTATCCTACTCACCCCTACATCTAAACCCAGCTAGATTAAGAGCATGAGATGATCCTGAAACCTCTGCCTGAATTCCTGAGTCTCAGAAGCTCACAGCCACCTTCAACGAGAAACAGTTTTGAAAGAGGAAAAATGAGCAACACATAGTAACAGGTGGTCAATGGAGGGTATGTATAGAAACAAGTTCCTTAAAGCTTGGGTATCCGTCATATGTCTTCCCACTGTACCTATTGACCCCACCCTGCAATAGAGCAAGAAGCTCCCACATAACTTGGGCTCCAAGGACAGATCTAGACATACTAGGTGAAGTGGTAATCTTGGAGGTTCCCATAGCTTTGCTTGTCTCTAGTAAGACTCTAGAGAGATTCTCACAAAGCCAGTAGGACTCCCTCACATCTACATAGCCTCTCAAAACTTGGATCATCTGAAAACCCAGCACCTGGACCATCTAACACATTGGATAAAACAAGACATACATCTCAGACTTTAGTGTCAAAACATTTCTACCCTTGCAAAGGCAAATAGATGAGCTCTACAAGCAAGACTTACAACAGGCCATTAGCTTCTCCAACATCTACGGATCCTTGTTCTTCTACTCATGACTTAAAGGTTTAGTTAGAAACAATGTTAAGAAGGAAACAGAAAGCCAAAGCCACATGGTTCCAACCACTCAGCAAGCACGGAGTGGGGACTATTTTATATCAGAATACACACGCAAGGTTATGTTTGGTTCAAATAATACTTTCCTTGTGATCCTTTAAGGGACTGAGAAAATGAAAACTCAGAAACTTTAGGATCAGTCTGTGTGGTCCTCATTGGCAAATCATTCTTTTCAGGTTTGACTGAAAAGTGGGACTTCCACTGTGGCCATCCCATCGTTAATCTCTGATCCTACAAATATTAAAAGGATTGTACAATACAATGGAATGTTTATGCCAATAAACTACATAGTTTAAGTGAAATAAACAAATTTCTAGAAAAACACAAATTACCAACACTGACTCAAGAATAAATATAAACATTGCATACTTAAGTAAAGAGCAGGATCAGCAATTAAAATTATCCTGTAAGAAAAAACTAGATGGCTTCATTGGCTATATTCTAGCAAATATTGAAAGAATCCTTCACAAACTAGTCAAGAAAATAGAGGAATTCACCAACAGAAAGGAAATATGTTCATGAATATAGTTATATCCCAAAGTGTCAGCAAGATTTCTCAGCAGGTCAAAGCTTATTGCAACTGTGACAACCTGAGTTCCATCCCCAGGAGCCACATAGAGGAAGGGAAGAATCAATCCCTGCAAGTTGTCCTCTGAGACACACACACATGCGCACAGACACACACACACACACACACACACACACATGCACACACACACACACACACACACACCACAATCAACAAATGAAGGTGTAATAAAAATAAAATTGAACCAACACACATAAAAATAGCCCAAGGAGGATTTATATCTTAGCATTCACATGTTGGTTTAACATTCAATACTTAATTAATGAAACACATCACTTATCACTAAAACATGCAATCATCTAAATAGAATCATCTAAATAGATTTAAAAAGGGTTCAGTACTCTTTCATAGCAAAACATTTCAATAAAGTAGATTTATATTTATATATTTATAAATACCTGAAAAGTATGTATATAAAGATGATTTTGTCAATTTGAAAAGGATGTCCATATAAAACCTTTATCTCACAAAACATTTAAAGATCAAAGATGGAGGGAAAACTTTGCTTCTAAGGCTCGAGCTAATGCAACACCCGCTCACACTCTGTCAAGCTCTGAATGGGATATTATAGCCAGTACAATATGACAAAATATGTAAAGCCATCTTTGTTGAAAAAGAAGTAAAACTGTATTTTCAGATTATCCTTACATACAAAAGTCTAAGAAATCTAACAAAATGACTCCTGAAATAAATTAACTATCTCAGAAAGATCACAAGATCTATATTTTGGAATCAAATATGTTTTCATATGGTATGGACAATAAATAAAAATCAGGAAAATCACAAACATCTTTAGAAAAAAATCTTTGTGACCTTGTATTAGATAGCTTTATTATATAATATAAAAATCATCATCTTTAAAATGACTAATTGACAATCTGGACTTATTCAAAACTAAAAAGTCCTTTACTTCAAAGTCACCAGTGGGGAAAAATGAAAAGATAATATGCAGACTATAATATACATGGAGTTCTACTTAGAATATATAAAGAATTCTTAAAACTTTTGAAAGTTTTTTATATTTATTTATTTTTATCTATTTATTATGTATACAATATTCTGCCTGTGTGTATGCCTGAAGGCCAGAAGAGGGCGCCAGACCCCATTACAGATGGTTGTGAGCCACCATGTGGTTGCTGGGAATTGAACTCAGGACCTTTGGAAGAGCAGGCAATGCTCTTAACCTCTGAGCCATCTCTCCAGCCCTTTTGAAAGTTTTTTGAAGTCAAAATAGCCTAGTTTTGTAAATGCACTATAGGTCTAACTAGATCAGTGGGTAGCTCAGAGAAAGATGCTCAGCATCCACTGGTTACGGAGCAGTCAACTACACAACATAATGAGGTTCCATCTCATACTCACTGAGTACAGCAAAAATGGCACAATAGCAAGTATTGGTAAAGATTTAGAGAAATTTAAACTCTCATACATTGCCAGTGGAAATACAAATTGGAACAACCTATGAAGAAAAGGGTTGGTAGTTTCTTTTAAAGTTAAAACTAGGGAACTGGAGAGATGTCTCGGTCATTAAGAGCACTTGCTGCTCTTGAAAAGGACCCAGATTGTTCCCAGCACCCACATGGCAGCTCACAACCATTCATAACTCCAGTTCCAGGGAGTCCAATGCCCTCTTCTAGCCTTCAAGGGCATTAGGTACACATGGATGTACATATACACACACGCAGAAAACAGGCTCTCTTAACTTTGTATCCGTCCTTAACTCCACGTTCTTCTTACTCCTGGAACACTGAACACACTACTCATGATCCTTGAAACCCCAGAGAGACTTCCAACTCCAGTCACATGTCCTCTCCCATGACCAAGTCATGCTCCACGCAAGTTTCTCCAGTGTGACTCCTAAAGACAACCCTTCCCCAGCCTCAAGGGACCCTTTCTTTGCAATCTCTCCTAGAACCCGAACAAGTAGAGCAAGAGCCTCTTCACCATATCTGCAAAGAACTAGTTCACAGTCCTCCTTCACTCTGTAACAGAGCTTAGCTACATTGACCCAAAGTCGGTGTTTAAAAGTGACTATGTCTATGTTGGGAATCTAGCTGGCAGAACCAAGGGTGAATGTCATGAGACCATGGCAGGCCAAGACCTCCGCTCAGCTTACCTGCTATGCTGCAGAAGGCAACTTATTCCTCTGTGACTTTAAGTAGATAATGCCCAGAGTTTCTGTGTATATTGTGGAGCTCATAGATTACTAGAGTCAGACTGCCCTCCTAGTGCCCAAGCTGACCAAAGGCTGTGTTCACAAAGGCACCAGTCATCAGCCATGGCTTCCTCCTGCCACCTTCTGCATCTAAGGCCCATGTTTCCGTGGTGGCCAATCAAGAGTTACCAGGCCACCCTGTAAAAATGCAACCATGACTCATACGACCTCCACAGCACGCACATAGGGCGTGGGCAGGCGGAGCCCCACACGCTGTTTGCTGACAACCAAAGTAAAAAACCAGCCACCAGCTGAGATTCCCAGGCCCCCTCTGGGGAGGGAAAAAATGAAATTCAAAACACATCAGGGTGTGGACACTCCTGCCTCCTCAGCTTGACTCAGCCAGCTCTACTGCGCCCACAGAGCTGTGAGGTCCAATGAGCCATGGAGCCACCCGAGGCCAGGAGATATCGAATATTCTGTAGCTACTGTGCCACACAGTAGAACTACAGACAGCAGAGTCAACAGGGATGTCCGAGAGAACCCTTGGTTTTCCAGGGCATCCCTTCATCACTTATAACACATAGTGAGGGCATCAAGATCCCAAGGGTCACATGGGAGGTTTGGGGTAGAATTAAACATTTTAATTAAAAGCAGAGAGAGGAAAAAAACTTCTGTAAGGCGAGGGACACCACCATTTGGACAAAGAGGCAGCCTACAGAATGGGAAAGGAGTTCTACCAAGTCCACCTCTGTTAGAGGACTAATGTCCAAAATAGGTAAAGAACTCAAGATATCAAAAAACCAAATAATCCAAAGTCTATAGAATGTTGATTGGAACAAATGCAGAAAAGTCACACTTAGGAACCCCATAGTGAAACTACAGAAAATAAGGTATTGAGAAAGTCTTTAAGAAAACCAGGGAAAATGACACATTTTATACAGAAAAACAGCGATAAGCTGGTTTCTAACTTCTCAGAAACAGTGGAGGACAGAGTGCTGACATTCTAAAGAAAGAAAAAATCTGCTTGGCTGAGAAGATGGCACAACTGGTAAAACACCTTCCACATAAGCATGAGTACTTGAGCTGGATCCCTGGGACCATATAAACTCTGCCACAGTGATGTACAAACCCCAGTGCTAGGGGCCAGGATAGAGACTGCTGGATCTCTGGAGCTCATTGGCCAGCCAGCCTGGTCAAATTAATGCATACTAGGGTCAGTGAAAAATTCTATGTCAAAAGTAAGGTGGAGAGAAATTGAGAAAGACATCTAATGTTGCCATCAGGCTTTATCTGTCAATCCAATGTTCTGTATTCAGAGAAAACATGCTTCAACACCGAAGGCAAAAAAAAGGGCAAACAATGTGCATCCTATCTGTTCGATCACAGAGCCTTTAGCTGCCTCTCTGTGTCTCCCAGAAATCAGGCCACGCTCCTTGGAGTTCTCCCTAGAAAGCTGATAATCCTGCTATGGCCTTGTGGCTCCCACAGAGTTCTTTCCCTCCCTTTGTCACTACAACTCCCCTTTCCTACTGCCCTGACCCAGATGGCCTTGAGTTATAATTCTGCTTTCAGCACATAGTCTAGTCACATGGTATAGAACTTAATTCCCTCATGGATATATAAGAGCAAGATATTCCTTTTGTGCTGCTGAACTGACAGTCTGTCTCTCCCTTCTGGATGTCATCGTGCTCTCTATAGCACAATGCTATAACTCTCTAAATCCATCAGGACTGAGAGAAACTGAGATATCTTCTTCAGGACACATGCCATCCTATGCCTGTGGCTATCCTACTTCAGGGCCTCAGCATGGCTGCCCATAACCACTAGGAGAGCCTATAACTCTCCTAATAAAGCCCTTATGAAGAATAATTTTAACTTTGATAAGTGGTACCTATCAAGAAAATTATCCATTTCTTTTAGATGTTCCAATTCTGTGGATATAGGTTTCAAAGTATGCCCTTGTATAATTGCTTCTCTGAATTTCCTTGGTGTCTTGTTATGTCCACCTTCTCATTTCTGATTTTGTTAATTTGGCTATTTTCTCTCCATCTTTTAGTTTATTTTAATGAGTTAGTTGATCTTTTGATTTTTCTCAAAGAACAAACTCTTTGTTTTAGTGATTCTTTGAGTTGTTCTCTTTGTATCTGTTTTATCGATTTCAGCCCTCAGTTTGATGATTTCTTGCCTTCTACTGCTCTGGGTGTGATTTCTTCTTTTTGTTCTAGAGCTTTCAGGTGTGCTGATGAGTTGCTAGAATTAGAGCACTCCAGGGCCTTTTTGTTTTTGTTTTGGTTTTGGTTTTGGTTTTTAGTAGGCACTTAATGCTGTGAACTTACCTCTTAGAACTGCTTTCTTTGTGTCCTATAAGTTTGGGTATATTGTGCATTCATTTTCATTGAATTCTACAAAGTCTTTAATTTCTTTATTTCTGTCTTAACCCATTTTTCCATTCAGTAGAAAGCTGTTAAGTTTTCATGAGTTTTTAAGCTTTTTGTTGTTTTTATTGATGATATTCAGCTTTAATCCATGGTGCTCTGATAGAATGCAGGAGTTATTTTAATTTTCTTGTATCTATCTGTGGAGATTTTCTTTGTGTCTGAGTATGTGGTCAGTTTTGGAGGCAGTTCCATGAGGTGTATTTGGGCGAAACATTCTGTAAATATTTGTTAGATCTATTTGGTTTATAACATCTGTTAACTCCAGCATTTCTCTGTTTACAGTTTTTGTCTAGATGGCCTGTTCATTGTTGAAAGTGTGGTATTGAAGTCTCCCACTATCAGTGTGTGAGGGTCGATATGTACTTTAAGCTGTAGTAGTGTTTCTTATATAAACTTGGTGTGTTGTTTTATTTGGGGGCATAGATGTTAAGAACTGAAATCTTATCTTGGTGGACTTTTTTCCTTTGACTATGTAGTATTCTTCCCAATATCTTTTGATTAGTTTTTGTTTGAAGTCTATTTTGTTAGATATTAAAAATAGCTACACCAACTTGCTTCTTAGGTCCATTTGCTTATAATATTTTTTGCAACTGTTATCCTGAGGTAATGTCTATCCTTGATGTTGGAGTGTGTTTCTTGAATGCAGCAGCAGGATGAATTCTGTTTTCACATCCATCCTGTTAGTCTGTATCTTTTTATTGGAGAATTGAGACAATTGATATTGAGAGAGATCAATGATCTATGACTGTTGATTCCTTGTTATTTTGTTGTTCATGGTGGTGGTGGTGGTGGTGGTGGTGTGTATGTGTGTGTGCTTTCCTTCTTTTGATTTTGCTGATGTGAGATTATTTTTTTCTTGTGTTTTCATGGGTATAGTTAACTTCCTTAGATTGGAGCTTTCCTTCTAACACTTTCTGTAGGGCTGGATTTGTAGAAAAATATTGCTTAAATTTGGCTTTACCATGGAATATTTTGTTTCTCCATCTATGGTGATTGAAAGTTTTGCTGGATTGACATCTGTTATCTCTTAGAGTCAGCAATATATCTGTCCAGGACCTTTTGTCTTTCAGAGTCTCCACTGAGAAGCCAGGTGTAATTTTAATAGATCTGCCTTTTGTTACTTGGTCTTTTTCCTTTGCAGCTTTTAATATTTTTTCTTTATTCTGTAAATTTATTATTTTGATTATTATATACTTATTAAGCAATATTTTTATTTTATGGTCCAATGTTTTTGGCGTTCAGTTTGTTTCCTGTACCTTTTTTTTTGTTTGTTTGTTTTTTGTTTTGTTTTTTTTGTTTTCCGAGACAGGGTTTCCCTGTAGTTTCTAGAGCCTGTCCTGGAACTAGCTCTTGTAGACCAGGCTGGCCTCAAACTCAGAGATCCGCCTGCCTCTGCCTCCCGAGTGCTGGGATTAAAGGCGTGTGCCACCACCGCCCGGTGTTTCCTGTACCTTTATAGGCACCTCCTTCTTTAGGTTTGGAAAATTTTCTTCTATGATTTTGTCGAAAATATTTTCTGGACTTTTGAGCTGGGTTTCTCTATTCCTATTATTCTTAGATTTGGTCTTTTAATAGTGTCCCAGATTTCCTGAATGTTTTGTGTCAGAAGCTTTTTAGATTTAATATTTTCTTTAACTGATACGTCCATTTTGTTATAATTATAATTATGCTGCCCTGTTACCTGGATATCCTGTTCCTTTAAGAGACAAGCTCCACCCACTCCCAATCTCCTCCTGGCCCACCCTCTTCCCTTTCTCTTTCTATCTCTCTCTGTCTCTCTGTCTCTGTCTCTGTCTCTCTCTCTCTCTCTCTCTCTCTCTCTCTCTCTTCCCCCATACTCCCTACCCTTATACTCTCCCAATACCTATTAAATAAGCTCTCCATACCCAAGCTTTCTCTGCATGACGTATCCGTCTGTCCCTTACCCACCACACAGCCCCCCATACCCTCAGGGGGACCTGCCATGGTCACCCGTGCCGAAAATCATAACACATTTCTTCTATCATGTCTTCAACACCTAAGATTCTCTCTTCCATCTCTTGTATTCTGTTGATGAAGTTGCCTCAGAAGTTCCTGTTTGAATTTCTAAATTTTTAATTTCCAGAATCCCCTCAGTTTGGGTTTTCTTTTTATTCTATTTCCATTTTCAGGTCTTGAATAGTTTTAATGCATTTCCTTCCACTGTTTTTTCCTGGATTTCTTTAAAGGATTTACTAATTTTCTTTTTAAGTGTCTCTATCATCTTCACACAGGTGGGTCTAAGGCCTTTTTCTTGTGCCTCAGCTATGTTGGAATGTTCAGGGACTACTGTCATAGGATACCTGGGCTCTAGGGAGACATATTGCCCTGGTTATTATTGGTTGTGTGTTTTTTCTTTTCTTTTTACAATGAAAGAAAAAAAGATTTTTATTTTTATAAGATTCTACCTACTGCCTTCACTGTGAACTAAAGTAGGATTTGAAAATTGTTTTCATAATGGCTAACAAAAATGTAGTTGGCCAAACACCAGGCTTTCTAAACACAACATATAATTACATTGGAAGAATGATGTTCTATGCTCAACTCCATTTTCCAGATACATGTATTCTTCCTGTACATGGTACAAAACAGACAAACATAGATTAACATGCACTAATAACTGTGAGTGCTCACGGTGTCGAGATACAGGTGGTCTATGCTGATGGGGCCCAGGTGAAGCAAAAGCCAGGTAGGAAAGAGATTCTGCATTCTACTGCTGGCATGAACGTACCACCTGCATGGTAGTGTTCATTATCTCCTGCACTAGGAACATTATATTAGTCCCCGGGAAGTCATAGCGGAAGAGACATACCTATCCGCAGAGCAATGGAGACCTCTCACTAATGCCCAGTTACTAAAATATCTCAGTATAATCATTGTACCCAGTCTTTCCTTATTGTATACTCGCCAAAGAGACTCATCACTTTTCCCACTTACTCCAGTGTAATGAGTTCATTTTGCATTTTCTTTGAGAAAAATTAAGAGGGATCACAATATAATGTGTTAACATTTTAAATTCTTTACAGTTCAGGCTGGCAAATTGTTTGAATCACAAGCTAACAGGAAAAGGCTGTTTATTAAATTAGTTCCTTATGTACAAAATGTGCGTTTTCTTTGTAAATTTTTGTCTCTACACCTAGATTTAGATTTTTTAACTCCAGTTTTTATAAATTCCTTGTTTCTTAAAAGAATAAAAGCATGTTTTCAAAGAAAGCACTTCATTCCCTGACCTCTATTTTTTAATTCTATTGTGTTTTTATGTTGGTGTCTTAGGCATCTGGACTTGGGATGGTTATAGGTCTAGGTGCTGATTTCTGATTTGTCTTTGTTGGGTAGGCGATTTGATCTGGTAGGCAATTTCATTTCTGTTTCCTCCCTGGATTTTTCAGAGTGTGGTGTCTGTGTATCGCCTGGTAGGAAATGTTCTTTGGACCTGATAGTTGTGGCCACTGGAAGTGCCAGGTAAAACGTGTTTGGGGTACTGAGAGCTGACATTTAGAAATGGGGATAGGCTAGGGGGTCTGAAGGAGTTCACAAGAGGGAGGAGAGCAGAGTATTCAACCAGGATCTGCTTACGTTATCGCCTTGGAATGGGGGAGACCGTGAAAAGAGACCAATACAGAGGGTCTGCTATAGAGCTGTGGATGGGACTGAGGTGTTGGATCTAGAGGAACAGGAGAGAGGAAGAGCTGCAGTCCACTTGCTTCCCTGGAAGGAGTGGCATGGGGGTTAGCACAGAGAGCCTGCTGGAGCTGGAGGCTGGGATACTGGGATGAGTTGGAGAGGAAAGCTGAGAAGATCTTTGTGATCCGTTGGGGGCGGGGTTAGAAGGGAAGTAGGGTTGAGACTGGGGGATTAGATCTGGAGGAGTAGTTGTGCTGACAGTCCCTTTGATGCCCTGGAAAGAGGTACCTGCTTGGGTTGGGGGCTGGGACAAAGCAACAACTGGGAGGAGAGAGATTAGAAAGGGAATATCTGTGGAATCCACAGGAAATGGAAGCAGCAGGGGGTGGGAACAAGGAAAACTGCCACAGGTGGTCTGCTGCAGGGCTGCAGATTAGGCTGAGTGGCAGGCATTATAACTTACTGCATAGAAATAACCTCCAGTTTTTAATCACACAGTTTCTACACAGCTTCAATCTAAGATCAAGATTTTCACTGGCCTGCCCTCTCTTCTGGAAATTCAGACAGCTAAGGGTCTTCTCTCATGACCCTCCAGATTTTTATAAGATTCATTTCTTTGTGGTTATACTATATAATTCAAGGACCTTTAATTATTCAGGGCCAGAAGAAAAGAGCTGGACAAACTGCTTTAGGAGCCTCAGGAGGCTCTATCGAGTTCATCCAACCAGGTGAAGTCCAGCTGGGAGACTCTTAGTTTAAATCACCTCAAGATGCACTCATCAGTGACCTCAGAGTCTTATCCAGACCTCTCTCACTCTTGCCAGTTACCTAAAACGTCGTGGAAATGAATGGCATCGTGGCAGGCTCTCCGGTCTCGAGCGTGGACCAGTTTGTTTTTTTATGATCACCTTACTATCTCTTCTGTCTACTTTCCTATCCTTTTTCTTGACATTTTCCTGTCCATGTGTGAAAGGTTTCATGTATTACAGTCATGTCTTCTTATTTGCAGGGGATATATTCCAGGACCATAGCACCGGAGATGGTAGGAAATTCCACAAATACCATATTTTCCCTATAACCATTTTGTTTTCTCTATAGATACAGACTTTTGATAAAACTGAATTTAAAATGAAGTACAGTAAGAGACTGACATCACCAGCAAACGAGTAAAACAATCATTATACTATTTTAAAAACTATGTGAAAATAGCCTCTCCGGAGTGTCATGTATTAAGCTCACCTTTCTTGGGAAGCCACAAAATGACAGGATACTCTAGGATGAGATAGGAGGGAGTTGACAGATGTTGATGAAGGGTTCAGTTTCTATATAAGGGCATTTGGACCAGCATGTACGATGGTGTCTGCCAGGTCTGCATGTGCTAAGCAAAGGATAATTTGCAATCTGGACAGATCTTAGCTAATGACATGAAATTTTATCATACTTGTTTTGCCCAAATCCACGAAGTCCCCACAAAAGCCAACAAGGAGACCAAGTCCCGTATATATAAGCAAAGAGCCTTTATTTTAAGCAAGTTTGCAAACTCGGTCTCTCCGCATGTCCAACGTATTAGAATAAATGGAGAGCTCCAAGCTCAGTTAGAATTGGGTTTTTTAGTAGTAAAGGTGGGGGTGAGGGGTTTCTGAGGTTTAGGAGCCCCGATCGGCTGACATTTGTCTAGGGATGTCCTGGTGAGTGTGTGCTGGCAGGTGATCCTATCTACAGCAGTTAAAATGTTAGGCATTTCCTTTGAAAGGTCTGTTCTTGGGTGGTGGTTGGGTAATCTCAGTGTGTGGTTCTTTCTGCTATCAGGTATTGCTTCAGGGTAAACTACTGAGACTCAGGCCTCTTATTAAATTTATCAATAGCCAAGTTTTACTCTGGCAGGTGATAATGGTTGGAAGTAAAGAACTTCCTTTGGGTGACCAGCTTATACTTAGCTTATCATGGCTGGCCCCCACATTTCCCCCTTCATAAGCACCAATGACAGGACCCAATCTTGGGTCCTGCTTGGTCCTGGTTTTAAGGAGGCATGGAACTATTTAAATTAATTAATCTATTAATTGACAACTCTGGATCTAGTATATTAACAGGCACTATAGTTAGTTATCTTGTCTCCCGTGCCAGGGAGATCTCCCCCCCCCCCCCCGCCCCGACTCAGCCTTTTAACCTGTTTTGGGCAGGGAGCATGGGACAACGTGTTCCTTTCCACAACTACTTCAAGTTGACACTGGGGCATTGTTATCCGGGCCCAAGTAGGTTGAAAGGTTAGCCAAAAATTCAGGCAATGGGGCACTCATCCGACTCCGTTGAAGCAACAGGGAGTGTTCATATCAACTGGACTAGTCCACATCAGCTTTCAGGAAGTCCAGGGCTCACCACCATTCAGAGCAGGTTGTAGTCAGCAACCAATGCTTAGATGCCTCTGCCAGCCAAGTGGAAGCCTACTGAGATAAGTTTAAACTAGGAACAGAAGTTAAAATTTATTTATTTAAAAAAAAAACCCATATTGTAGAAGAAGAGCAGATAACGGGCATCTGTAAACAGAAGGAATAGACTCATGCCTTTGGGTCCTAGCAAAAACTACAGATTTTGGTTAGAAGCATGTATATTTTTCTGCTGTCCAGAGAACCATGTATGGTTTGGACAGATGAGAAACATCTTTGGCCCAATGAGAAACACCTATAAGTTTATATTTAAAAAGCAATCAGAATAGATCTAAAATCTTGAGCTTGTAACCCATACAGTAAGTAGTCATTGCTCTATTAGCTTATTAGAACTACCATAGATGGGGGGAAGAAATTAGAAACATTTTTTATATCTTAAGTCATTTTTTTTAGACCCTCAAAGCTTACGAACTTTTATCTGGTTACCTTTTGTTGCTAAACTGACATTATACTGCCCTAGCCATTAATACTATCAAAGAACTCAGAAGGATAAATAAAGCATATCTGAGTACAGACCAAATAGTTTTTAAATAGTTTTTAAATCTATTAAAATGACAGGGACCAGAGTCTGTATGCAGTTAGTCATACCCAGGTCTCCATAGCAGTGGAGGCAGAAATACCCAGAACAGCAGTCTCGCTGTCTCAGCCAGGCCCATAAGGTGAACTTTTTCTTTTCCTGTGGAAGAGAGACATGGAAAAGACTGACCTTATTTTGTCTAGGCAAAAGTGGTGCAATCAATTCTCCAAGGTCCTGCTGTTTGTCCACAGTCTGGCCTGGGTCCTGGCAGCCGGTGTTGCACTGGGACATCTTGTCCAGTGGTCAGCATCATCACAATCTAGGCGGAGACATCATGGTATCTCATAATCTTTTTTGGAAACCTTAGGTTACTGCTAGGACCTCGGAGTCTGTCTGATATAATAAGTTTTTAATTATTATTTTAAATGTCATATGCTGCAGATCTCTGCAGTATGAGGGCTGCCTAGGTATGTCTGATTAGATAAACTTTGTTTTTTATTATTTGTTTTAAGTTTGACTTTGAAAACATATATAGGGAACTAAATAAGGCTTATTCCTGTAACTAATTATATCAGTACTTTAAAGAGGACTGACTAACTTGTATTTCCTAACAGTCTATAATAAGTTACCAGCTTTTATAAGACTAGAACTCCACACTCTGTAATGATTTTGAACTAAAGCTAATAAAGAAACCAAATTAGTCATTTCAAGGGTAAACACAGAACAAGTATATATCTAGCTGTTAATGTTGTCTCCTGCAAAGGCAAGGAACAGGTCCCAAGGTGAAATGGGAACAGGAGGGGGTCTAAGAGCTGGCATTGCCCTAGGGCAAACTGAGATTAAGATCTACCTTTGATCTATAAAACCCATCTTGGCAGGTGTGTACCAAGTTGATCTGGGAAAGCTGCCCTGGGCCCTACAATTTTTCTCTTCACAAGCACTGATGACAGGACTCTATCATCTGTCTGTCTAGGAGCTCAAGGGGGTGATATTGACCCGTTCTCAAACAAAAGCCATCAAGTCTGTTGATAAGAAGCAAGATCGTTAGGGACCTGTTAGAGCTGGAAGCAAGGTAGTTAACCAAGGAGACCAGTTGAACAAGGAACATGTCATCCCATGCCCCCTGCCCAAAATATGTTGAAAGGTTGAGCATGACCATCAAAATGCATGGGGCTCAAGATGTTGTTGATGATGAGCTTGCTGCTGTCCCTGACAATATCTGCTTGTCATCTTGCCTGAACAAGCCTGCATTAGCCCAAGAACAATCCTAGGCCTTTTCAGGTCTAGTTCCTGTTCATCTGATACAAGGAGAAGGGGCAGGAGACCAGACTCTTGCTTCTGATCTTTCTTCAGCCTTCATTGTAGGAATAAATTGTTTGTCAACATACATTAAAACACACACACACACAACAAAGATGGGTGTGGTGACACACCTATAATCCAGCCCTCAGAATTCAGGAGACAGGAGTTGCATGTCCAAGAAGCATGATCTAGGAACATAAGGAGACTCTGTCCCAAACAAAACAGAATAGAACACAAGCCAACAAAACAAATTGAGCTCAGGAAGTGAACCATTGTCACCTGTACTGTTTGTACATCTGCCCACACCATTAAGATTAACTCACTGACTGGCAACACATGTCCAGACTCCAATAATGGCCAAGTCACCATTCACAAGAGAAGGCCAGAGACTACGGATACTTAACAGATGACAGATTGTCGTAGGAGGTGTATTTGGGCCTGTCATAAACCATCCCTGTCATAGAGAGGATCACTGTGACTCTCAGAAGATCATCAGGAGAATTTACTGATGGCGGGAAAAATCTAGGCCTGGGAACCTCCAAAAACGAATGATACAATTTTTCCATTCATGGGGCATATCCCAGACACATAGTATAGACTTCTGACTTCCACAAGCTCAAATTTAGAGCCAGTTCATGTTTTTAAAGTGTTGTCTCAAAGAGGTTCCCAAGGAGAAGATTCTGAAACATGTTCAAAGAACACATGTTATTCAGCAAGGCTCCTCATAGGAGATACTGGGAATCTCTGAGGAATGTACTACAATGCCTTTGAATGAAATCCCTCACAAGAGAGGTTGGGATGCACGCAGGAACCCATCACAGGATCACTCAGTGCGGCCCCTCACAGGAAATGCTGGGCAAGCCCAGGAAGACTATTCTTGAGAATGTAAACAAACAACTCCAGTTAGGAAACCGATGACAGACTAAAGAAAGGGTAGCACCAGAGTCCAACTTGGTAAACCATTGGGGTTACTTACAGGAATATGGTGAGGAGTTACATACAGGAGCAAAAATAAGTCGAAGACAGATTCATCACCGAAAGTCTGCCACAACATGGGTGACAGCTCACAAAAACTGGAGACTTGAAAGTGCACTGCACAACTTACAGACGGCTCAACAGGCTGGAGAGTGTCCTTTCCAGGCAGTTTGGCTAGTCTCTGCTTCTTCCAGAGAACTCAGCTTGTCTGAGTGTCTCTCAACAGTCCTTATAGTATATGTATGTTTGAGGCATCAGAAGCCTGTAAATCTGGTTAGTTTCAGGGACTTCCTGGAGCTATTGAGTGGTTTACATTTCCAACCTTAAAGAGCTTCCCTTCAGTCTCTTGACATCTCGCTTCTATTGCCACCCTGGCATTCTGACCATACGAACAGGGACCGAGGTGATGACAAGTGTGCCTTTTTATAACTACCATTGATGCTACTTGGGCATGTGGGCCTTCTTGCCTAACTTCCACCCTTCCTTGTCTGCCTATTTTGTTATCGTACTCCATTAACATCCTGTGATTCTAGGGAAGGTAGTATAGTAAACACTTGAAAAACAATATATTCCACTGGGAAGATCTAAAATATGGGTAGATTTGTTGAGGTGAAATTATACCTTGGCACAATACAAGTGAGTCATGAGCATCCCTGTATTCAATTTTCTGATTTAAAATCAGATGTGATTATGACCTGTGAAGTTTCTGTCTGTATAGCGTGAAAAAACACATGAAAGTCAGCAACAGGCCTTTACACAGCCAATAGCATAAAGCCTTTACCTTATAAAGACTTTTAATTGTTATAATTTACTATAATTGTTCTGTGTAGCTTTTTGTCAATGTGATCATAAGGTAAAGTTATTTTAGAAGCAGAAACCTCAATTATAAAAATGCCCTGTCAGATTGGTCGGTGAGCAAACCTCTGTGCACTTTCTTGACTGTTGATTGATGTGGGAGGGTTCAGGACACTGTGGGAAGTGCCCCCTCTGGGTGGCCCTGGGTGTCAATGGAAAGCAAACTGAACAGGCCCTGGGGAGCACCCCTTTATAGCTTCTGCATCAGCAACTTCTTCCAAGTCCCTGCCCTCCTTGAATTCCTGCCCTGACTTCCTTCAGTGATACACTGTTACCTGGAAGTATAAACTAAAATAAACCCTTCCCTCTCCATGTTTAAGGTCATGGTGTTTTATCACAGCAATAGAAACCCTAACTAGGACAATAATTAACTTACGAAATTAGTAGAAAATACTAGATGCAACAAAAGCAGGAAGTGCAGCAACCAGGGCCTTGTGAATGATTCTGAAATTTGTCCTTAGGTGTGTTTGAAAGAGAAAAAAAATGTGAGAAACTCAGCAGCCAGAGGAGGTCTCACTGTGTGGCAGCAAGTCTTTACCATGGCAGCTCAGCCTAGTTGTTTAGTGCAGGAATACTCTCACTTCTTAGAAAAATGTTATCACTGTCTTTACTGCCAGAATGAGGACACACAGCACTCACTGAATCTGATTGGCTTTTATCACAGTCCACTGAACAACAAGCAACAGGACAAGGACAAGTGGAGTCAATGTGCAGACCAGAAATAAGGAAGAAAGCCCTCTCCCGTGTCATTTGGGACTGCTACAGACATCAGTGGTCCCCTTTAATGCTTACTCTTCATCGAGCACATGGTAAATTTAGAGTAAAGATGGAAAAAGCAAGCTGGGCATTCATTTCCCTGACCTTCCTGATTATGGCTGCAATGTGACCTGCCTCAGGCTCTTACCACCATGATAGCTGTACCCTTACACTATTGCCCAAAATAAGCCCTCCCTTCCTTAAGCTACAGTTGTCAGGTATTTTGTCACAAAAAATGAGAAAACTGCCTAATACACGGGCTGCTCACTCTCTCACCCAAGGGTCCTTACCCATCATCCCTTTCTCTAGAGCACTGGCACTGTGTTCAAAATGAAACAGCTTTCTCTTGCTCAACCCCTGAGGTGTCCCCAAAGCAGGGAACTCCCAGACATCTCTTGCTCTATTTTGGACTGCCCCTACTTGTTGCCTCTCTACCCTATAGGAGGAGTGCAGGCTCCTGAGGATGTATGAAAATATATTCTTTTACAAACACACACACACACACACACACACACACACACACACTGTGAGGTCCTTGCAGCATGAGAAGGGCATCATGGAGCAATGTCAGTGTGGGACAGAAACAGGTTTTTTTTTTCATCTCTGATAGTAAGGTCAGACTTAATTTTCTAAACAGTGGAAGTATTCTATAAAATGGATGTGACAGCCAGGGAAAGGATTAGGTTGCATCCTCAGAGACACATCTCAAGTCCTTCCTTATATTTTATTTTAGATTGGACACATTCACTGGCTCAAGGACAAGCACAGATCATGCTGGCGCCCTCGGCAGTTTCTATATTCTGTTCTCTAAGGGTCTTTCTAAAGTTTAGTTCTCCCTCCAGTGACAGCCTGCCTGGTTGTCCACTCTCAACAGTATCATTTGTCCTTGGGCCCAAGTGGGAGGAACAAAGATCTCCGAAACCTCACCAGCACAGGAGGAGAAAGTGGTTTCAGAATAAGCTCCACGTGCGTCCTTAGAGACATCATCAAGGGTCTCCTAATATCCTAGACTAATTTCTTCCATTTGTCTGGATCTGACTCAGGCATTCTTAGGGGATAAGTCATCCAACAAAGCATCATTCACCAGGAAAAGTGCATCCCGTTCATGTTTAACTGCTTCTACCCTCTGATTTCCCTTGGAATTCCCTGATATTTGAGTCATGCAACTAACAGAAAAGGAAGTGAGTGAGAGACGACAGTGACTGCTGGCCCCAGAGAGCCCAACTTGACCAGCGCAGCTCAGTGACCCGGCCCTGCTCAAAACAGACACCCACACTGTCCTCATAGCCAATTGTAGGCCATAGATGGAAACTTTCAGACTCTGAAGGCCCATGGTTTTCCCTTTGAAGGAATTTATCATTATTCACACACGTGGTATTTTGAATATGAAGAACATGCAACTCCCTAAGGAGATAAAACTGAGCACAAACATGCTGTTTTGTTAAATAATAGATAACTGCATAGCTTACGTACATTTGACTGCACAACACTGCTGAGCTTCATATTCTGTGTGTGTGGCAATGAGACTGTAAAGCAGACTAGGGGCATTAACTAATTAATTAATCAAATGCTTTCGCAGGAAAGGACCGAGTTCCTAGATATTTTCAGACATTAACTTGCACTGATGGGGTGTGCAAGGCCCTCTCTCCACGCTGGGAGTGAAGTAGGACAGTTGTGGGCACAGGTTGGTGCCACACAGCCCCTGGGTATATAGATTAGATGAATGACCTACAGCTGCTAAGATTTTACCCATTAACTAAAGCAGTACCCTTAGGGAGAAATGCCTGTGTTCATACACCTTCAAACTGCCCCTTTCTTTTGCTTCAGCTACAGTCTTTTGGAGAGAATTAAGCATGCTCAGGGGTGTTCCTTTCAACTCTTCGACCCTTTAGAACATGTGTTCAATAATTTGTATGAAGCGTGCTAAAGAATGTGTCATCTTTTCTACTTGACCTTGAGCACTTTTCCTACTTAAATTGAGCACACTCAGGAATGTGCTGACCCTCACACTGCTTTTCTATCTAATTATGTGCAGGCTCCCCGAACAAAACCCCATACTTCCTTTGTAGGACAGGGTGGGGGTGGCGCACAGCTTTGAAAATAACTTTTGTGATCTCCTTATCTATTACAGATAGTCGTTCTCTAGTCTTTGTGTCTTAGCCACTCCTGTTTTAGCTTTGCACTCACCAAGACGTGCGCTCATTACACTGGATTAAACCAGGAGGACACCATGTAAACCTTCAGGTTCCGTTTTACCACTTGTAGGACTCAGCCCTCAATCCTTTCTGGCTTATGCTGCAATCTCTATCAGAAGACCACAAAGCCTTAGACTAGGAGCTGTCTGCAGGTAGGCCTCATGCTTACTAAACTCAGCCTACCAGAGGACATGGCTTGAGACACTCTGTAGCTTTGCCACACCTGTGAAGTGTAAAGTGTGTATACAAGCATGCCTCAGATCTTAGAAGTCTTCTTAATTGCACAGCAGAGTCATCAAGTTTGAGACTAAGAAATGCATAACATACTTTTGACATGTCAGACTCAAGAGGAAGCATAGCAACACAGTCATCTTTTACTGAAAGTTAGGAACAATTGTGTAATATATCTTGAGCTCAAATGAGTATCTGTGATACACAAACTGGACTGAGAACCAGTCAGTCATCTTCCTGCTCTATCTGTGGACTTCACTTTCTGAGCATGATGTTTCTGAGGAACTTCAAGTCCCTACCTTCTCAGTATGTAGCCCTCCTGGGTGGATAAAAACAGGTCCTACAGACATCATTAGCTGAGGCCATGTGCTCCTCACCAACAAGGCCTGCCCATTTGTCTGGCAAGGTCAGGAACCTCTCAGCATCCCAAGCAAGAGTGTTCCCTCTCAGGTAACAATAGAAGGAGGACACTTGAGAAGACACAAAGATCACCACCTTACACGAAGCACAGGGGCTGTGAGAATCCTGTGCTTCAGAGGATGACAGCTTTAAACTTCCTCTGATTGGAACCACCTAGTGGACATGGGACTATGAAATGGTACACAGACCAGCAAGGGGTTTCACAGTAAAACTACAGCAACTCTGTTTCTAAGAATTCAACAAATCAACATTAAATAATATTCAAAGAAGTTGTGTCCAATATTTTTACATACTAAATATATTCATTTATGCAAAAAACATGCAGTGGATTACTAGCAGGAATGAAAAGGAACTCAATGCTGCCTTTGTATCATATGAAAAGATTTCCAAGAAGACATCAACCTGAGACATACAATGACTTCTTTATGAAGAATCAATACAGAAAGAGAGAATAACATTGCAACACGTGACCTGGAAAATTCACCTTAGACAGGCTACAGGACCAGAGTCAAATGCAGCAGGTCATGTGGTTATGTGTCCTTGATGTGAGGAGAAAGGTTTTTGGTCTCTGGGTGCCCCAAACTCAGTCCAACCATGAGAAAACCATCAAACAAATCACAGTAAAGGTATCACACTGAACTCCTATGAAAACCCTGCACACTAGCATAAATCCACCACCAACTCACGGACTCTGGCTTCTCTGCACTGGGATATCTACTCAAAGAGACTGAGGGATCTAGTGAGAGCCTGTATGAAGTCCTTGACAGAAAGAGACAGAAAGCAGCAGGACATGTGAGTGGATGTGTCCTCAATAATGGATCCCATCATTCACTAATGGTGTCAAGCTAACGGGACATGGAGCAGCAGAGGAGTTAGTTGTGGGGTGGTGCGATACCCACTCCACCTCCCCAAGCTCTTTGTAAATCTAAAACTATCCTTAAAACCTATTTGTAAATGTCTTAAACTCTAGACAAAAGAAAGAAGCCAAGTTGGGGCTGGAGGCAGAGGGAATAGAGTGTACTTTCTTAGACATTTTGAAGTTAGAAACTTATAAATGAATCACCTATTAAGATGTTAAAGTATGAAAAGAGACTTGCCTCTGGGACTTTAGGGTAAAGTTCTTGAAACAGGCAAGGCCCACCTACCTCCAAGTATTACTTTCTTCAGTTGTCTCCAGCCTTGGCCTCACCCCAGGGAGAGGGTAAATGCCCTCTCCCCTATTACTGTAAACCTCAAGGCTATCAAATGGCAACTTCCCTTTTCTCAGGAATTAGCTTCTGGGCAGGGCCCAACATCTGCTTGCTCCTTGTGGCTTCCGCTGGTAGTTGTCTAAACTTGGTGTCTCATGAACTGTCCTTAGGATCAACCAGGCTTGAGAATCAAGTATCAAGAAAACCCAAGCAGGAGGTTCTGTGTGAGCCCCTACAAGGGTGGCAAATATGATGCAGCCACAAACCAAGCCCTCACTCTGTAAAAACCATGGCATGCTGTCCCTAGAACCTCAGCAGAGTCTAGTAAATACAACAACCAACATGGCAGCCACACACTAGACTTAGGAAATGAAGGGTAGTCCATTGGCATTGGAGTCTCCCCAAACTCTCTTGAACCCAAGGTCTGTCTCTTTCTCTTTCTGGTTTCTCTTCTCCTAACAGGACTACCGAACCCAAAGGGAATGACTGTAGCCTCCCAGATGGCAGATTTTTAGGCAGTATAACTTCAAAGCTGTGTGGCGTCTGTGTAGCTGGTGTGCGGTGAGGGCTGAACAAAGCTGAGGCCAGCACACAAGCTTTCCATGAGCAGCTCTGGAAATTCTGGAAATGGCGTTGGGGCCCTGCTATTCCACAGAGGGAAGAGCTCCAGGGACGGGATCTGTACACCCCACTTTCCTCCTGTTGAGTGTCTGAAGTGCTGAGGTGTTTGAAAAAAGCCCACAGAGCATCCAAGGCCACTTCTGGGCATGCTGGCGCCACTGACTATACACAGAGAGCAAGCCACACCCACTGCTGTGCAGAGAAGCAGGTGGAGTAGAGTTCTGGCAAAGGACTTTCTGCTGACAGTGTTTTCTAAGACACCCACTTCCCCAAAGTAGGGGTGTTGCTGTTGCTTGCTTAATTTCTTACATATTTTTCCTCATTTGGAAGAATTCAAAGTTAATATGCTCAAATTAGTCCTTAGATATGGGGACACAGAACTTGTCTGTGAAACCCATACCACACACAGATTCTTTCCTTGAATCCTGGTTGAAACTTGTGCCAGGTAGATTTCCCAATCTCCCCATAAACCTGTTGGTGGCTCAGAGCAGAATTCCAAAACAAAGTTCATTCAGGACTTCATGTGTTAATGGAAAACAGTTATTTACAACATATTTAAATATCAAAAGGGTCTTCTCGTTTACATGAGAGGTGAAATCCTATGGACACTTTTAAGATTACAAATTGTTCCTGTTAATCCTTTGAAAAAGAAAATTTTAGAATTCCATGAGGAAATAATAAGTGTATTCAGAACAAACCTAAGTAGTTGAAAAACAAAACCAAGGGTGCTCTTTTCCATAAACATAGGCTTCCACCAGCATACACTGGGTAGCAATCAGTCTGAAAATATAACTTTGGAAGATCTGGCAACCTTCCATGAGACAAGCACTCACTTTCTTTATAAAAATGCCAAATAACAAACTTTGCCCCTGGATACAAACTAGATTGAACTGTGACTTCCTATATGAACCACCTACACCCAAGCTATCTGGACAGAGACATCTAACCAGATATTTATCCAGCCTCTGAACTCCCAGAAGTGATTTACTTACATCCTCAGGGCTGCCTAGACCAGAACTGTAGTCTCAAATGGCCATCAGCTATTCCACAGATATAGGACAGACTCAAGTGCAAGTTTATTGATCCATGGAGGGCTAGAATAATCCCAGCTGCAACCACGCCTCCACAATCAGCTTCTTATCTGAGGAAGTGTCTTGGAAAGCAGTTGATCCCAGTTGCCCAGCCTGACTTACCCACAGTCATGCAGTGGTCGTGTTTACTAGAGCTGCCTATGGCCCCAGTGTTCTGGAGAGCGCAGGGAAGTATGGGTGAGCACTTGGGATGAATGAGTGTGTGAGTGACCCAGAGCATACTAGAGATGTCTCCAAACTTCCTGACCTAGAAAGCAAGCATGGCATACAGGAGACCCTCCAGGCCTCAGGACAGATGGCCAGCAGATGTGGGGTCTCCTGAAGGCAAACCCTTATATTCTCCAGAGAAAGACTGAGCAGAGCCCTACCTAAGTCCATCCTGTGGGAATCTACTAAGGCTCCACTTGCGGCAGATGTGAGTCTAACGGCAAGGGTGAGGCTGCAGTGTATGGATTGCCCCAAGTGCTTCCTGCTAGCAGGGTACATTGTTGCCTTAGCAACACATCTTTATAGTGCTAAGCATGTGGTAACGACATGTGACACACCCACCCATCATGCCGTGTTGCAACTAATTCTCTCAGCAGATTCCAGACAGTCTCTGGAACTACCAGGCTGAACTGGACTCTCATTTCTTGAAGACCTGGGGCTTCTGGATCTGGATATGGCACAAAAGACAAAATATGGGCAAAGGCCTCTATCAACCAGGGCTTTGGGACATCTGTCTGGTTGTCCATTCCAATGCAAAACATTTTTCACTAAAATAATATTCCAGGGCCTGTAAAGAAAGCCAAAGGTAGATCTTGGGGTGTCCTAGAATGCAGTGGCCCTTTCTCTGTCCAGGGAAGAAAGAGGCAGCAGCTGACATGGCCTGAGCCACCATTTCATTCCAAGATGCTAGGGACAGTAGAACAGAGACCCTGGTGTCTTAGGAGATAAGCTTGCCATCTTGGACAGGGCAGAGGGAGAGTCCAAGAAAGATAAGAGTTACACCTCCCTAATGGCCTCAGAGACAGGGAACACTGTGGCAGAAGGGTGACCACAGTCCACAGGCACTGCCCCCTTAGGGTGGAGGCCAGAGGCAATGGCCACATTTTTGGGCAGATTCCAAGTCCCTCCCAGGAAGGGGCTATAAGTTCTTCTTCCTTGGACTCCTTAGAATAGGACTGGCAGCAGCTTCAAACATACAAACACATAGCCATCTCCAGCTCTGGTCTAGCTACTATCTCTTCTTCCCAGCTGTTGCTGGACTCCATTCTGCTGATGCCCCTGCTCCCAGATCATACTTTAAATCATATGACTCCTGCTCAAGCCTCCAGAGGGACACCATGTCCCCAGGGCCAGCATTTCTCACCCTTCTTGAGCCACAGGCCACTGTGCTGCATGCTCCTCCTTCTGTGCATGCTGAGGCCTTCTTAGCAAGGCAGCTTCCCATACTCCCCCCTCACCCTAGTTTCATAGTATTTATTTAACATCTTTTACAGTTTTCTTAATTGTCTTGCAAATACATACAGGCGCACCAAAATCAAAGATTCAGGATAAAGCAAATCACTGATATTTTCATTGGGGAAAATATCATTTAACACAAAAGAGGAATAAATAGTATAGTGAACCCCTTCTTCACCAACCAGTTTCAACAGTCATCAACAGAGTCCCCATTTCCTCTATGTCTTCCTGCTCCCCTTGTGTGCTGCAATGCAGACCCCAGTCATCATGTGATCTTGTCCATAAACGCCACTGAAAGCAAAACCTTTTCAAGAACTTGACCTTAATACCATTGTCACACCTTAGAAATCAATAGCTTTGCCAGGCAGTGGTGGATGCCTTTGATCCCAGCACTAGGGAGGCAGAGGCAGGTGGATCTCTGTGAGTTTGAGGCCAGCCTTGTCTACAGAGCAAGTTCCAGGACAGCCAGGGCTGTTACACAACAAAACCCTGTCTCAAAAAGCCAAAAGGAAAAAAGAAAAAAAAGGAAGAAATTAATAGCTTTAATCTTTAACATACAATCATCTCTCACCAAGGTACCTGCCTTTTTTGATGTCACAAGCACATGACAGAGATGTGGACAGTTCTTATGCCTAGTGCCAACCACTCTCTGGCAAGCAGACAGGCCAAATGAGGAGACACAGCTGAGGTATCCTTCCCTAAACCCTAACAACCCCATCTAGTCCCACCACCTCACCCTATGCCTGGCCTAAACCCCTGCTGGTGGCTCCCTTGCTTCTCCCAGCTGCTCATCAGGCCTATTCCCTCTCCACATGTGAACTCCCAAGTCTTGGATAGAAATCTCCATTTGTCAGTCATGGGACAGAACAAAGTCTCAAGACTTACAACAGCGGTAACTGTGTGTAGGCCTCATCCCTTCAGCCTGGTAGGTATCTCAAGAGCACAGGCAAGTTTATGTGCCCGTTGCAGCATGTGAAAACCCACACGTGTAGTTTGGCAGCCCACCCTCCTTCACATTGTAGAGGCTTTGCTCCAACTCATACAAGACCCCGCAGAGATGGCAAAACCAGCTGAATGCTCTGCTTAGTGATCTGGTTTCAAGGTAGTAAGTACCAAATTTCTCTTTGCATCCTTAGCATCCTCCGTGTCCAGGGCACCCACTGCCCACAGATTCAGTCTTTTTGAGACAAAACTCAGGTCTTTGTGGGCCTTCTTGGGACCTCTGTTGTTTATCTCCATCCAGTGACACTCCCTTGCGTATCTCCTGCCCCTCTGAGATGAGTCCCCAGTCTTGCCTAAAAAGATACTCACTAAATCTGACACCCTGGAATTAACCCCAAGTGTGACTGTAATAGCTCAGATACAGAGCTTGCTTTGTCCCTAAGGTATAATGAATGGGAATGGAGATGGGTGAATAGTGATAGCAGTCTCTAAGGAAAGCCAGTCAGGCAGTCATGCAAGACTGGCTACCGCCCCACCCTGCCCCATCTTTTACAGATGGATAAGACGCTACCCCCATCTCTCCCCTAGTGAACAACACAGCTTTCCAGCCAGTGTGGGAATCCCAGGCAGGGACAGGCATTAGCAACCACAGTGGCCATTGGAGAAGAGTCTGTGTTCCTGCTATTTGCTTCTCTGCCTTTCTCAGACTGGGTGCCTTCTCTCTCACGTTAGTCAACAGTCTTTTCTGTCTAGCTTTCCTGGTATTTGCCCACCAGGGCAGCTGTCAGTAGCAGGAGGCCCCATGCCACATGGTCATTCTCTGCCTGCCTTTAATTTACTTTTGACCCCCAAAGCCTTGAGCCCCTGGCCTCCAGAGGCCCTGTAGTCCCAGCTCCAGGGCAACCTAGACAGTTCCTCAAACTAATGAGGACACTGTAGAGGGAGGGAGCAATGCTGCCGTGGAGACAGCCTTAGACCAGTTGCCACGGCACCGTACAGTCCTGGGGCAGCTGCCAGAGGATTTGGCCATCCTCTGGCTATCCTCTGGGTGCACTGTGGTGGCAAGGGCACTGAAGAGATGCAAGGAATGTTGCAGACTCTGAAGCCCTAGTCTCCAAAGCTTCAGAACAGGCCCTTCCAGCTACTGCTGGGCCAAAGACCTTCACTGTCTCTCTCCCAAGCACGTAAACATGTCTCATAAAAACTACAGGGAGATGAAGGCCCATGGCACCATGAACCCTGGGTTTCTAGGACAGAACTAGAAGACCTGGGTAGATAGGTTAGAGGATAAATCAGCCATTGTGGAGGCTCCACAGTCCTCACTCCCTATTCCTACCTTGCCTCTTCTCAGACCCATCACTGAGACTCCTCAGCTACCTTCTGTCCCTCCTGCCCCAAGCCTCAGAACCTGTAGCAGGTTCCCATGAAAACATTCAAATGGATACTAGCATGAAGAACAAGAAGTGAAAAAAGTTATACAGTGAATGGGGACATATGATGGGTACCCACTTCCTGGCTCCCATGACAGAGGACCAGAGAAACCAGGCAACTTGTCAAATTGGGGAACAGTCCAAGGGTGGTAACTAGTCTAAGCAGAATCCTGTGTGAATACCAAAGCCCTCTGATCATCTTCCCCAGAAGGCAGTTCAGAGGCTGGTGCTCACTCACTGGGAGGAAGGAAAATCTGAAGTTAGTCAACAGGTTAAGATAAGAGCCTTTGAATCCTGCCACGTGTCCCAAGGCCCACCCTTGAAGTTTTCAGCCTGCAGTAACAGGTCTGATTCCCCAAAGAACATGGAGTACCCCATACTTTAGGCATGAAGCCCCTCAAGATGAAGGTATAAGTGCTACATAGGCTGTAACTGTTCAGGCCAGGGAAGCCACATTCCAGAAAGAATTTCCCTAAAAAACAGCATTGGTGGGACACCTATTCCTGGGTCATTTTATGCCTGTCAGAGCTCCATCCACTGACCCTCCATGGTGACAGAGGTGGGAACCACACCAGGCCACCTGCTCCTTTGAACTGTTGGCCAGGATATAAATGGCTCCCAGGCCCCCAGCTCTCCCCTACTGCTAGAAAGAACAGAATTTCCAAACCTGAGAAGTCTCCCTCTACCACTTTTATATATCCCATGCTTTTTAGCAGAGACTGAGTACCCAGGTCTGGTCAAGCCTATCACCAGGTGACCCTTGTCACGGTTCTCAAGGCCCAAGACTTGCCTCCACCACCAAGTGCCTCGTATGCCTCACTGTCCATCTCTGAGGTCACCAAACCTCAGATATAAGGAGACTGACCCAACTCAGGACAGAGAGAACGCAATGACTCTGACACCCCATGAAAGTGAGGCTCTTCCCTCCTTCTGGCTATCCTGGACCTAGTACCACCACCTTATTTCTGAAGTAGAGTCTGTCAGACGCCATGTGAGGGGACCAAGAGGAAGTACTGGAACTCATGGAACATAGCTGAGTGGTTGGCAAAACCACGCCTGAGTGAGCCTTGGAGAGGCAAAGCCCTGAGTACTGTGTGTCCTGAGGACCTCACGCTGTTACTGAGCATAGCTCTGACTGTTGTCTTCATGGTCATTACACCCCTCATAATCTATGGGGTGCATGAAAACTCTCAGGGAGTGTCTAGCCCCTCAATGGGCAGTGTTACTGGTACTTACAATAATAGTGATTGACTTTTTCCAAGCATAGCTGCTGGAGCAGATTAATGATTCAACTACCACTCTTAGAAAGAATTTAGACATGTAAAATTATTAGTAAGGTTAAGTTAAGATGTTTTTTGTTAATGGCTTTGAGGTAGAAAATCTTAGGGAACAATTTAAAGTGTATGAATATGCACTTTTAATAGTTGATCAAAGGACTCATTGAGGTCAGGAACAGGAACAATGGCAGCCTGACTACTGCTGACTGATGTACCTTTCCTGTAAGAAGGGTTGGTGATCAAGGGTGATGATTAATTCCTTGTACCCATTTCTGCCCCCAGCTTCCTGATATAAAGAATGCACCCTGGGTATGCACACTGAGGATTTAAAGCAGAACTGTCTGATTGTTTTTCATACATAAAAGTTGAGATTTATGATTCTTTTAAGATTTCTTATAAGATTGCCTTTTGAGATAAATGATAAAGTGATTGATTCTTTCTTTGTAACCACAAAAAATGCATCCTACTACCAAAAGAACTGGCTAAGAAAAATACCTTGCTTGCTTAGACACTGTTAATCTGTAACAAGTTTCTTGGGTATGAATGTATGTGGGTTCTTGGGATAACTTGCTTTTCACCTGTTAATACGTAAAATATGTAATCGTGTAAGAGATAAAAACATGCTGCTTTTTACTTGTATTCATTGTAATTCACTGTAATTACTCACTAAAAATTGGAATGTAACCACATTGTAATTTTTATATTGCTTGAAAGATTTTGCTGGGGTATATAAGCTATATGGGAAAAAATAAAGACATGAGAGAAGAAAAACACCAGGAAAGATGTAGATGGAAAGCTAGAAGGAAGACATCAAGAGAGGCAGAAGGGAGATAAAAGAATAGAGTAGAACAAACGACAGTAAGAATAATAAAATGAAGAACTAAGCTTTGGCCCTCATGTGTCTGTCTGTCTGTCCAGAGTTTGCCTGTTCTACATCTCTTCTTCAGTTTCTTTGACCTGCTGAAGGCTTGCCATTCATTGGCATGCTAGGTGAGATCCTGACATATTGAAGACTCTGTGTGTTTGTGTGTGTGTGTGTGTATGTGTGTGTTTGTGTGTGTGTGTTTCCCTTTTTTGTCAGCCCCAGAGAATTGTCTTATTCTGTCAGACAGAAAAGTCAAGTGGAGCGATTAGTTCTCTGACTCGTGGATCCCCCTCATCCCTGCGCTGCTGGAGGCTATTCCACATGGCAGCAATAAGAGTGGGAACCCTCGAGATGATTATTTGGGGGCATTAATTTGAGAGATAATCCTTCTGCTGTCTTCCTTATTCCGGAAGCACAGACGACACATTTGTATCTTTCTACAATGTTAGAATTTATTGAATAACAATAAATTCACAAAGTTCAGCATTTTTAGTCACAGCAATTCATCATAAAATTCTACTGCCTTGGTAGCTTTGTGGAGGAAAATGTGCATTCTTTATTCCAATCTTAATTACTATTAATTCTCATACCACACAGCGCATAGTAAAATTATCTATACATCTCCATATATGGGTAACAAAATAAATACTAATTAAAGAGGCTGCAGCAGAGTTCCATCAGCTTCATCAGTGGGCTGAGAAGGAGTCTATATAGATGAGATAACAAGCCAGACTGGAGTGAGAGGGAGCTGTTTCAGGAGCTACTAAAGTCAGGTTTGAAAGTAGAGCTGCAGAATTAAGTCAAAATACGAAAAGACCCAACCAGAGGTCAAGATCAGGAAGTCAGTAGTTCAGATCCATGTCCAGATGGGCAAATAGGTGGACAGGCAGGTAGTCCGGTAAGGTGTGTGCCAGTAACAGAGATCATACCAAGTAGGAGAGCTCTCAGTCCCTGACACACAGGTCAGATATCTGGTAAAAGGTTGGTGTTGGGGCTTTGCCATTACAGTGTTAAGTGCCCATCACTTTATCAGTCTGGGCAAAGGAATTAAACTCTTTCCTCAATCTGGTGTGTGCAGTAACTTCTTGGACTTGACTTCCATGATATAATCTAAATACAGCCGTGTGCCTATGCAGTTTCAATTCTTCCCAATAAACTTATAAGGCTGGTACTTGAGAGATGATGCGGTTTCTGGGTATGCCCAGCGACTGTAGTCATCCTTCTCCCCCAAAACAGAGTCAAAAGCTGCTTGTAAAATGGAGTCTCCTACGGCAAGGCATCGCCTGATAAACATTGTTTTATATCCTATGGAATAACTTAAGGTAGAATGTAGCCTGATCGCAACACTTCCCCAAGCCCTCTGATGTGTCATGTTGGAAAAGAAGAGTGGACAGAAGGACAGAAGTCACGGGTGCCTTGTGTCCCTTCACAGGCTATTTCCAAGATTCCTACTGGAAGTTACTGCAAGCCAGCTGATCAGTGTGCCAGTCTGGGGAGCTACTATGTCAAGACAGAGCCACTGATGGTTAGCCATGGACCATCATCCCACCCACCAACCATATTAACACCTAGACACAGTAGTGTCAAATTCCCAACCCTGACTGACTCACTTTCAAGCTGATGGGATTTTTTCATCCTTCAGAGACCCAGAGACCCGAGAACTTTCCTTAAACAACACTGAGGAAGAAATAAAAAAGAAAGTCTTGTGTCACCCTAGGGAAGTTTAGTTCCAACTTAGACAGCATTACTTATATCCTTAAACCACCCCCAAAGCACAAGAGCTGCATTCTTTCTCTGTTTTGTGGATAATACCACAAACTACTGTGGGTTGTTAATTGCCTAAAGGGTGGCACTGGTCTCAGACTCACTGTTGTGCCGACAGTCTCTCAGCCCATCGGGTTGCCTATGCCTCACCCTTTCAGGCTCAGAATAGACACCCAGGGGTGGGGAGGCAAAAGGCTTCAGTGAGGGTGTCCAGCTGACTAAGCCTGAACCTGGTGCTCCAAAGAGCCTGCCTACATCCTGGGACCTCGGATGGAGACAAGTGGTCATCTGAAGAAAAGAAACCTGCTCGTTCTTGTATTCACCAGCATGGGAATGACCAGCAGTGGGCAGAACCAAATGAAGTACAGAATAACAGGCAAAAACCGTAGGCCTAGTTTTCAGAAGAGTCAGACCAAAATCTTTCCAAAATCAGAAGCAGACACCCCTACTTGAAGGAGAAAATTTCCTATGGGCTGTTCCAGGACATTGCCTCCAACTGCCTGGAATATAGCGTACTGAATTTACCATACCTAGAATTTACCATACTGGGCAGGAGATAGAGAAGGTTTGCCCCCGGAAATGCAGGGATGCAAGCCTTCCTCAGTCTCAGACAAACCTACATAGCCTCATCTTAGGCTCTGGAGTCATCACTCCTGCCCATGCCCAGCAGACTCCCAGCCTTCAAGGGTGGACACTGGCTTGCATGTTGTCCCCCGAGGGAACAGGCAGCTGGTTCTGTCTCCTCCTTTGGGGATCCCATCAGTCTGCCAACAACATTATGTGCCTTTGCCTTTCTCTTTTCCTCTCTTGCCTGAGGGGTTGTGCAACCACCATGGGGGTGGCCACATGAATAAGCTTTTTATGACTCCACACAGGGACAACAGAATGTCAAATGCTAATTAGAAGCAAGCCAGCTTCTGTCCCTGGCCCGTTATCATGAGACTTCTTAGGTTTCAAAGGAAGAATCTGACTTGGAACATCGTACACTGACCTCCAGAAGCCTCCAATGTCTACGCCTGAGGTGGTCTGGAGGGTGCAGTAGAAGCCCTACAATGTGGGGCAGGTGAGATCAGAGAGTCAACACAGGGGACTTTGGATCTGTTTAGGAAAGAGTGGCCACAGGGCAGTCTCAGAATCTCGTCCTCCACGTACATGCATAAACTCACCCCACCCCCTTTTTGCTAGATCCATCACACGGCTACCCTCAATAGGTCATAGCAATCGGGCTCTATGTATGCAAACATCTTCTGCACCCAGCATGACATGGTTACCAGATATGGAAGAAGAGTGAAGGCAAGCGAGGGTGGGGAGACTCAGACACCTTATCTTGGTGTGAAGTGCAGGGGAGGGACCAGCAGGTTCAACAAGTCTGTTTCCTCTCTAAGACCAGGAAGGAGTCTCCTACCTTAAACGTCTGACATGATACAATCTGATACAATCTGAATACAGTGTTGGGAGAGGAACTTGTGGTGGGGGGGACTGATGGAGGGAGGGAGTCCATCCCTGGGGTGGGAGGATGCTCCTAGGAGATCTGTGTTTCCCTGACCCCTTCCTGTTGCTGCTCCCTCTGCTTTCTGAACACCATGAGGTGAGTTGCTCTGCTCCAGTACAATCTCCCGCCTAGGGGTCCACAATTGTAAGCAAAACAAATTGTACCTTTATTAAGTCGTTCTCGCAGATACTTTTCGTAGTGACAAGAAAGAGTTTAACACCTACTAATACAGTCTGAGGACACTGTAGAAGGACAAAACCTGTGTGGTTCCATATATGGAGATGGAAAGTAGATACTCAAAGAGGGCCAGGAAGTCTCTGTCTAGTGGGAACAGAGTTTTAGCTTGAGAAGGTAGAAAGTTCTAAGGTAGACAATGGTGATGGCTTCACAATGTGCCCATGTTTAATGCTATCAACTTGTATGCTATGGTTAAATGATACATTTATATATAATATATTATATAGAGAGATGTTATATAATTAAAATTATTTGAATATATGCAACATGACCTTCTTACTGAGTTCACATGGATACACACAGACACGTGTTTACACAAAGACATACACGCATAGGCATGTGGCTTATGACAGTTCTGTGGATGGCAAGGCCACTCTTTCTGGGACCTGAATGGATCCTAAGTCTTCTGAGGGGACCGTGGGCTCCCATAACACAACAGGGCTATTCAGTCTGCCTGGCCCACTTTGCCGCCTTCTGCTGCACTGGTTGCTTGGCCCGAAGCCAGGTACTGTTGTCAAGTTTGGCCAGGACAATGTTAGTCCTTGGGCATCCACTGGTGTCCCCAACCATGCCCACCCCCACTGAAGGCATCCTCCAAGGCCCAGAAGAGATATCTGGCGGTGTGGTGTTCGGCATCTCTTGAAGGCCCGGGGTGCGTTCCTGGCTTCAGAACTTCTCTATTGCCTCAGTTTTCATTGAAATGAAACTGGGACTTGACAATGCTTATTAATTCACATCTTCCCCAAATACACAGTTACCTATATACAAGACACCGTCTTAAGTCACCACGCCTCATGCCAAGCCCCTAGCCTTTTTCCTATGTTCCTGGACCATGACACCAGCCTCACTGACCTGAGGGCAGCACAGACCACCATGGAGGACAGTGCCCAAAGGGTCCAGGAGACCTTTGGAGGCTGCTCTTGATGCGTCTGTCCCATCCTGATGCCGTGGCGGTCCTTGGCTGATGGCCCTGGGTGACTGTTATATTTGCTATGCTGCAATTGGGGGTCCTTATCTGTATTGGGCCCAAGGATACCCAGCTATCCCTGGCAAAAGCAGCCAGTGGGTAGAGGATGCTCTTCCACACTGTGCTGTAAGTGGCCGTGCTGAGGTTCTATAAGCTGAACTGTGTTGGTCACTTCGAGCTGGGGCAAATGAGTGAAGAGAGTTTAACCCAACAAGCATGTAGCATGTTCCCAACCAGTCCCCAAATGGAAAACACCCTATGACCAGTTTCCTGAACCTCAGTTACCTAACCATCTCTGCAGCCTTGGAACCGCTGAGATGTGGGGAGAGGGGGACGCTCTCTCTGGATGTCCGTCATCTGAGGGAATAAGGAAGTTGGTTACTCAGATATTCAGTTTCTATCCCTCCCCATTCACAGGTAATAACCCCAGTGCTGGATAAGCATTCTGAGTGTCTCAACTATCAGTGCATGGCTGTCTTAGTCAATATTCCATTGCTGTGAAGAGACACCATGACCAAGGCAACTCCCATAAAAGAAAGACTTTAATTGAGGGCTTCCTTACAATGTCAGAGGTTTAGTCTATTGTTATCATGGAAGGAAGCATGGTGGCACACAGGCAGAAATGGTGGTAGAAAAGTAGCTGAGAGCTATGTCCTAAACAGCTGGCTGCAGAGGGGGGGGGGGGACACTTAAAAGAAATCCCACACTAGCTCAGAATTGAGTATAATAGAGGGTTATTTATTTATTTAGGGGTAGACTCACAGATCACAATCCTCTGCTGGAACAGGGAACAGCAACCAGATCCCGCAGCCGGAAAAGAGGCTGGATGCATGCTTTATATCAGCATATATAGTATAAGAGGCCACAACCATGTGGGTGGGTAACTTAAAGGGTACTGGTGGTAGGAATTCCTACAGCAGAAAGACAGACTCTGGGCTTAGCATGGGATTTTGAAACTTCAAAGCCCAGGCCAAATGACATACTGCTTCCAACAAGGCCACACCTTCCAATCCTTTACAATTTAAAATCTCTGGTGACCAAGCATTCAAACATATAAGCCTATGAAGGTTATTCTTATTCAAAGCAATCACAGTGGCCTTGCATGGATGGTTTAACTTTGTGGGCAGCGATCTCTTCACTTGTTAAGTAAGGTGAGAATCCTGCCAGAGGAGTAGTCTTACATAAGCAGCATCAAGAGAGGTGCCCCTGGCGTTCAGTGTTGATTGATGGTTCCAGAGGTAGAAAATCTCAGTTCTTTCAGCTATCAGAGGACAAGGCTTTCCTTCATTGGTGCCAGCTTCTTGTCTCTTTCCTCAGCCTACAGGCCAACCTGATAGAAACAATTCCTCAATTAAGATTTCTTCTTCCAAGATATGCCTAGGTTTGTGTCAAGTTGACAAAAAAATAACCAGCACACCAAGAAATAAATAAAAATGACACAGGGATAGAAAAGAGAAGCAAAGCAATGGCACACAGGCCTGATTCTTTTAAGTGTTTTTAAGTTAGTAAACATTTATCCAGACCACTGGGGTAGAATATAAATGCCAGTATCAGAAAAGAGAGAAGTGGTGCCATTGTGAACTCTGCAGACATCCAACAGACACGAAGAAGTCCTAAAAAATATTTCTACCCATAAATATAAAATATACCAATTATCAAGTCACATCTTAGAAGAAGCAGGTAGCCGAGGAATGTCTACAAACACCAGAGAAACTGAACTTTAAGTACAGGACCCCTCACAAGGGGTTTCACTGATGAATTCTACTGGACACGTACAAAGGAGGTGATGCTAATCCACAGAACTTCCAGGTTTTTCTAAACCTCAATTCACACTGCAAGACAGAGGCAGATGGGGGTCCGGAAGGAAGTATATGTGGGTAATGGATCTATTAATTATCTTCACAGTGGTAATGTCACCTCTGACATATTAAAATCTGTCAAACCACAGCTTCTGGGTACATGTAGCCCGTCATCTGTCATGTGGAAGCCAAGAAATGTGGGCCCATTTCCACCTTGTCTGAAGGTCAGAGTTTGAGGGTTGCTCAAAATGACTGACAAGCTAGTTGTCCCAACTGAGGAGTGATATTAGTTCTTTTAACATTAAAATAACTCATTCAAGTAGGTCCTTGCCATCCTGACAGGTGGTCAGATATGAAAATGTACTTTTTCTCCTTCTTTTGTAACTCTGAGGTCACCTGGGGAGGGGCAGCCTTCAGCATAGGTGATCTAGAGTAGCTTCACTACCTAGACCACAGATGCTAATGATTTGATGTCTCAGTGATAGAGCCATTGACTGTGTGAGTTATCTTTCATATCATGTTAATAAAGTCTTTTGTTACCTTCTCCCTCCCCTTCCCGTCCACTGACCATTACATGGGGTATAAAAGCTGTGAAAATCAACCATGGTTGATTTCAGGATCTCAGTAATCACCGGACCACCCTCCCAGTTTTATTCTATGTTTTCTGTCATATTATTCTTATGTCTTCACATTCTTTACTTATATTTCTAAAATTCCCATGCCTCTACCCTGGTAAGAGATGATTTTGTCAAGGCAGATCCTCAATACCTAACAAAGTTGATTTTGGAACCCTGGAGTGATTGTAAGGCACCAGTCACTGCTCTGTGCTTAAGGCTCAGGGGTCCAGACAGGAGGATGGCAGCATGTGCTATAATCAATATGTATCAAGTCAGGTCCTGATGCTCAGAGAGGCTCCTGGCATATACCAAGGGCACCTCCCTCCTCTACTACAAGCTTCAAAGTAAACCCAAGATTAAGAAAACAGAACAGGGAAGCCCAGGGTGGTGAGGCTGACGTTTGAACAGAGACCACAAAAGTGGGCACAATGACAGTTCTCACAACACTCTGCTCACTTTAACTTCAATCTTCCCATGAGGTTACTTCCACCCTTCAAGAAAGGGGTATCGTGAAAGAGGATACAGAGTATGTGAGAGAGAAAACCCTGAGCAATCTGGTCCTTATCTCATCTGTGACTTTTCACAGGGGGCCCAACCTAAGACCCATCTCTGTTGGGAGCTGTGAACCCCCAGAACCTGAATTTCTTGTAAACAACTTATTTTCCTCTGCTCTGAGACAGCTTGCAGCTGCTCTGAGCATGAGATCCTCAGGAGTTCCTGATGGCAGGAGAATGGTTTCTGGTGGGTTTGGCTGGGGCATGGCTATCAGTTAAGGATCCCTATATAAACTGCCCCTGGACAATAAAGGGGGCATTTCCTGTTTCAAGGATGTAGATAGAGTGGCGGGGCTGCATCCCACCACCCAGCTTAGCTTTACACCCGAAATAATTACATGGAAACTGTATTCATTTAAACACTGCCTGGCCCATTAGTTTTAGCCTCTTATTGGCTAACTTTTCACATCTTGTCTTAACCCATATTTAGTAATCTATATAGTACCACAAGGTGGTCGCTTACCAGGAGAGATCTTAACCTGTATCTGTCTTGGAGAGGAGAAGCATGGCGACTGCCCGTGGCATCTGCCTCACTCCCAGCATCCTGTTCTGTCTGCTCCACCCACCTATGTTCTGACCTATCGGGCCAAGCAGTTTTCTTTATTAATTAACCAATGAAATCAACAGATTGATAGAAGACCCTCCTCCATCACAAGGATGACTCATATCTCTGTCTGTGAGTCTTTGTGTGTTTCAGTCTCCAGCCCCTTGCCCAGTTCATGAACTGTATGGTAGTGCATAGAGCGCAGATGGGCGTGGTGCGCCATGCATCTCTAGTTACCTAAATCCAGTTCCTCCTGGTCTTCAGATTCTGGAATTGAGAAGGTAATAAGCAGAACAAGGTTCTGAAAACAGTCAGGATGGCTCATGAGAGGAGAACCAAGAAACCACAAAAGCTCTAGCCCCAAACCACTGAGATATGCATACTGAGTTCATAATATAGTGGGAGCAGAGAGAACATTGTCACCAAGATGAAGATTCTTCGGGCTGAGGAATTCTCCCTCCCTCGGTCATCATCGTCCCCATGACTGTGTGGCCCAATTCTTTCATGCAGCAGGTCCTAGTGGTTTTTGCACTAGGCCTTCACTTCTCAAATTAGAGCATGGGGTGAGGGTTCCTTGCCTTTCCACTGACCACTGGGCCTGAAGCATCCTAAGGAGTGGTCCTTCCTTCCTCTCATACACGCTTGTAGGTTTAGCTGGACCTTCTGATTAATGTGCCTGGCCTAGATCTTCCAGGGTCTGCCTTTGTGGAACTTTTGAGGTCTACCCTTACCTGTTTGGGCTGCAGCAAGCACCCCCATCCCAGAGGGCAGAGATGGACAGTGTTTAGCTGCCAAAAGAAATAAGGAGGGAGCTCACATCGTAGTTTTCTTCCTAGAGCTCCATCAGGGCTTAGTGTGTTCATAGACCAGGAAGTGAACCATCTGATAGCTCACTGTTCCTTATCCAGCCTGCCTCTTAGGAAACCTTAATGGACTCTTTCTTGGTCTTTTCTAAGCTCCTCCCTAGGAGGCAAAAGAAAAGAGCTTGTTCCTGAGACCCAAATGCCTACCTTTCCTTTGACCCCTCCCACCCTACTCTATTATTTCCCACACTCCTACCCTTTCTCAGGCACTAACCCCTTCCTCCGACCTTCTCTTTCTCCTGTTGCTTTTGTTTTGTTTTTTTGTTTTTTGAGACAGGGTTTCTCTGTGACTTTGGAGCCTGTCCTGGGACTCGCTCTTGTAGACCAGGCTGGCCTCGAACTCACAGAGATCCTCCTGCCTCTGCCTCCCGAGTGCTGGGATCAAAGCGTGCACCACCACCACCACCCAGCTTCTCCTATTGCGTTTTGCTTTTCCACCCTGCCTTTCCCTTCTCTCTACCTTATGGCCCTCCGTCCCCAGCCCTGCTCCCTGATGTGGGCATGACGGTAAGGCACTACTCTTCCACACCAGATTGGATCCTATGTGCTCAATCATAAGATGCCAGAGCTTGCATAGTCTGGTCAGCTGAGCCCTGACTGGTTTGTGGGGAGGAGCTGGTAGCAGTGGCCAGGGACCAAACAGGAATATTCATCCTCTCCCCTCATCTTGTGGTTAGGGTCATAAGAGGAGTTCGTAGCTTTATTAATCTATGTGGTTCTTTTGTGGACACAGAGGGTCACCGCTTCTAAGAGCAGCTAGAAAGAGGAAGAGGAAGGTCTTTTTCTGGTCTTCAGCAAGGTTGTCCTCTATCCACAGACCTCAACCCAAGTCAAAAGTGAGGCGGTAGGAACTTGCAGATCACAAGTGCCAAGGCAGGGGATAGTCAGCTAATCCAGGCTTCTTTAAGCACTGTGGGAGCTCTGGGAGAAGTGGGGCCTGTCATACCCTGGACCACTGGCCATTCAGGATATTCATGCCCCAGCAAGCATCCAATAGTTCATTGGTATCTTCCCACTGGGTCAGAGTTCTGGATGGAGTTTTCCACCTGTTTTGACCTTTCAATGGGGCAACCTTTCCCATCTGAAATTCTGGCAAAGCTCCTCAGGTTTGGAAAACCCAGGCCTTACCGGTCTGAGCAGAAGGCCTGCATTCTCCTCAATGATGACAATCAACCTGGTCTCACACCCCTTTGACCAAGCTGCCATACTGTTCCCCTGTCTGCAGCCTAGGTTTCTCAGGGGTATGTCTAGGTAAGTCCCTGTAGCTCCAAAACCACTGTCTGGTATAAAAGCTATGAGAGCAAGACAGATCTTAGAGGACTTTGTACAGTCCTCGGGGAACATCAGCCTCAGGTGTCACGGTTGGGGTCACATGGTAACTGAGACCCAGACCCTGTCTGGACTCCATGCAAGATCAGAAGGTGGAATCTGGGGACAAAGGCTGAAATATACATAGAGCCCTGCCAGTGTGGGCTGCAGGCAGAAGCCAAGGTCTCTTTGACCAATCTGTGCCTGAATCCAAGAAGAACCAGTTGGAGGAGGAACCCGGCTGGGCAATGGACCCCTGAGAGATTTCCTAGACAGCCATTACTTACCTCGCTGCCTAAGGCCTGATATGGGCAGGAAGGGAAACACCTGTCTATATATAGCCCAGACCACATCTTATTACTCTAAAAGATGGAGCCAGATGGGTGACCACCACCTAGCCTGACACTTCAAAACTGCTTTTTCCCCTGCTGAGGACTTAGTCTGTGCCCTGAGCACTGTGAACACCCTCGTTAGGAAACCCACCACTCTTATTAACCCCAGCACAGCAGCTAGGTGGGTGGCAGGACAGTGGTGCATAGTGGTCCTGTGTATCAGGCTCAGCAGCAGCATTTAGTAGGCTACCAGTGTCCTAACACTAGTTACCTACAATAACAGGTATGCCCTTGGGTGTTTTCATGCCACCTATGGTTCCTTCATTGCCCTTGGGTTTAGTAAAGTTGCTTTGGGGACTTTTTAGTTCAGTTGGGCAGGTCTGAAGAAAGAGGCCTTTGGTTGTCTAGCTCTCAGGAGAAGGGAAGGGCCCTAATAGTAGTAGCATGCTACCCTAAACTCCTCCGGGCCCTCCTATGAGTGGCCCTTCCTTCACACCTACCCAATACCTATCTCTTTCCTAGTATCTAGAGAAGCAATACAGCCAGAACAGGAAAATAAAGATCAGTACAGGAGCCCCAGGGAAGAAGCAGGTCTAACATTTAACACTTTAAGAATAATAACCTAAGGCTGGAGAGATGGCTCAGTGGTTAAGAGCATTGCCTGCTCTTCCAGGGGTCCTGAGTTCAGTTCCCAGCAACCACATGGTGGCTCATGACCATCTGTAATGAGGCCTGGTGCCCTCTTCTGGCTAGCTGTATACATAATCAATCAATCGATCGATCGATAAATAAAATTTTTAAAAAATAATAACCTAGGTTGATGGTCCAAAGGCTATACATCATGTCTAATGGTGTTGAGTGTCCATTTCTACCTAGAAATTGCTTAGAAGTGATCACAGATTCCAAATGTCTAGCCAACCCCTGATATTTTGCCTCTAAGATCCTTGGAATGGGCAGAGTCAGAGCACTGGGGAGATCGTTCCAATACACCTGTATCTCTTCCCCAAGAGCATACTGAGGACTACTCTTCCCCAATCTCTTCCTCCTCAGCACATCCAAAATCTTTCCCCCTTATATTTATCTTCCCCAGCCCTAGCCCTGGTAGAGAGAATTCTTGCTCCCCAATCCTGGCCTATTACTATCCATTCTTCCCCACTTCACTTGCCATGTTTTTCTTGGGGTCCCTGGAATCTGCTCTTAGGCCTCCTCTAAGCTATAGTCTTAAATCTGCTCATGACACCCTAGTGGCCTCAACTCTTTCCACCCTTCAGATCTATCTACCCACCCCCACACCTCCACACAGGGTACTATGCCTGCTGATAGCAATATGGACATTGGAAAGAAGGAAGTCCTTCATTTATGCGGGGAGCAGAACTTAGAGAATTATGTTAGAAGGTTAACTGGTTAGCTACACTGGGCCAGCAGAAAATGGAACCTCAGATGGATGACAAGAAGTACCACCAAGGATATGTCAGGATGAGCTCTGCTAGACAGAAAGGCCCCAGAAGAGAGGGAAAGTGAAGCCAAGTGAGGAAGGAGAAACTGCTGAGCAGTGTGGCTACAACGGGTGTGTATACACAGACTCTGTCTACTTAGTGAGGGACAGTGAGCCGAGACAGGGTGCTCAAGATCTCAGTAGATGTCACTGTATTCTCTCCACACACACACACACACACACACACACACACACACAGAGGTATGCAAGTAGAAATCAAGACACATACATACATACACAGTCACACTCAAATACCAATATGCCTCTGGGTATTCCACCATAGTTTGGCACAGATATCCCATTTCTTTGTCTTCTCCCAAACTACAACCCCACAACCCCAATACGATTCTCACATTGGAGCCTTGGAATTCTTTTTGTTAATTTTGGATGTTAGCCATTTTTTTTTTCAGCTTGCCTCTGATCAAACTGGTGACTGCAATTGGTATGTGGCTCGTAAGCAGAATTCTGAAGGTGAGATTCCAGAGCTCCGGTCACAATGACCTTACCACCCAATACCTACCGATTCGGAGCTATTTTTATAAATCATTGCCTTCCCTGGTAACAGTGCACAATGGCCCACTGTTAATGCTGGATTCCTCACGCTCTTCAACATCCTTCATTCTACTCCCACACAGGAGCACACAGCCACCCCTACCCCCAACTCCTCACCTCCAGCAGCCTTGCTAGTCTGGGCCATGTGTGCCCTGGAAAGCCCTGTCTTGAATTATGTCCTCTCACAGATCATCTATTCAAAACAACATGGTTCTCGGAGCCACATCCTCCCTAAGACCACATCCTCTCCACAGGGCCACATCGATTTTTAGAGACTACATCCTCCCCACAGATTTGCATCCCCAATCGCTGCCATGGCTACTTGGCAACCTCCCATTATCGCTTGTATGCCTCCTCCTGCTTGGTGGACACTCACCTTTTCAAGTCCCAGGAGCGCTAGCCAGACTCAGGGCACTTCCGAAGGTTCAGGACCTAAGTACCCATTGTGTACCAGGGCAATACCTCACTATAGGAACTAAGACTCTGTATTGCCCTCTGGACTGAAATACTCTCTTTGGGAGAGTTCTATCCCAGATGCTCTTGTGGAAAGGCCGAAAGAAGGGCTCTCAGACTCCTCTCAGAAGAGTGAGGAAGTACTTCAGACCACAAGACCAGAAAAGCCCAAGAATGGCTACCTGGTCCTTATACAGGGACCCAGAGCTATGCCAAGTCTCTCTCTCTCTGGAAAGCTCCAAGACTCTGCTCACATACTCATCCTACACACACAGAATGGCAGCCCCATAAACTCTGGTCCCTATACCTAAAATAACCCATCTTCTACCCATAATGATTGGTTTAGTGTGAGGAGTGAACTGAGACAAGCCACACAGAGCAGGCCTTCCTTTGGCACTTTTCAAATGAGCGGTCAGCAAGGAGGATCCTTGTGTTTTATAAGCTCTCTTAGGATCCTAATTAGCACAGAATTAACTAGCACAAAATAGCATAGAAGAGGCGGACAAGGGAGTGGCAACAGCCAGGCTGGATCTAATCATCACTAGCTCCTACTGATTCACTCTAGGAGCTGCTGTCCCCAAATTTACCCTGCAGAAAGGCATGCAATCTGGCTGGGATCAGTTCCCACCACACCTCAGTGGCAACTGCAGCTGCAGCTATAGCACTAATGAGGACTTCCCACCCCAACCTGATGCACCAAAGCATCTCTAAACCCCAGGCAAGTCCTCTTAGGTAATGCAGTGTGGAAGTCCTTCCTGGACACTGGCCTTGGTGCCAGGCTCTCCCAGCAGCCAGCCTTCCTTCTTTCACAGTCCTGAGAGTTCCATGCAAGTCCTCCCCAGATGAGAAAGCACTCGAGAGCCTCATTTTGTGGGCAAAAGCTCATGTCATGGCAAACTTGCCACCACCGACTCAGAGAACTCACAGGCATGTTGTCACTAGGAGTCAGAAGTCAGAACAAAGTCACAGTAGTCTGAACTCACGGTATTTCAGACCTGGTTCCTGGATCCCGATTCTTTCCCTGTTCTGGTTTCTGGAAGTATCTATACTCCTAGGCTCACAACTTTCTATCTTCCACTTGACAAGGTCCTGTGCTTGCACTAGACCCACTAGAGGATCAGTACTGGGGTAGGGCAGGAGCACCAATGGCAGAAGCCAGGTCAGTCGGACTTGTAAGGTCAGCATTGGTATGGTCACAGCAGGTGACCTACAGGCAGATCTGTTAGTCTGAAGCTTCAGGTTCCTGAGGCAAGCTCGGCATTCCTTGTCTCTACCACAGAGGCATCACATCGGACCACGCTTCCTGAGATAAAAACGTGATGACCAATGCTTGTGATCAATTTTAAGAGACCAAAGGGATGTACGCTTTCTTAGAAAGGCTGCTGATCTGCTCATCCCAGGTAGGCAGGCAGGCAGGCAGAAGGGAATGTTGATCGTGCCTATAGAAGCTAGCTCACCTACCTGTAGTTCTTGCTACCCTGGGACTGTAGCAGTGTGGAACCACCTCAACAAGACAGGGACACCCACACAAAAAGCTTGATAATAGCCCCATTCTAAAGCCGGGCGGTGGTGGCGCATGCCTTTAATCCCAGCACTCGGGAGGCAGAGGCAGGCGGATCTCTGTGAGTTCGAGACCAGCCTGGTCTACAAGAGCTAGTTCCAGGACAGGCTCCAAAGCCACAGAGAAACCCTGTCTCAAAAAACCAAAAAAAAAAAAAAATAGCCCCATTCTAGTGTTCCACAGGTTGGGTAGGGCCTGCTGGACTCTTGTGGCATGTCCCATTAAGAATTCCAAGCAGGTACCAGAGCAGGAAATGAGATCCAGGACATTTCAGGAACTAGCCAGGGGTGGGGTCGGGCGTGTGTGTGTGTGTGTGTGTGTGTGTGTGTGTGTGTGTGTGTGAAGGGTGCAGTACAGAAAATGAGGACGATGCAGAAGGAGTGTTTGCCTGTCTGCCAACAAGACGTAGACAGCTACTGCTGTTCTCCTTGGGCATACAGCCAGTAGGAGGCTTAACAAGCATCCACAGATGTTCCCACTTCCTTTCTGTAACATGAAGCCCAGCAGGTAGGACTAGAGAGGGAAGGGGCTGCCCATGCACAGGAGAATGTCCCTATATCCTGAACTCCGCAAGTCACAGCTTCCCAAAGAAGCTGGGCTCTCCAGCATGCCCGAGGAACCGAAAAAGGTTCACAGATTTCTCAGAACTTGACCAGGAGGCAACAACTCCAAGAACAGGGCCTGTGAACTGAGACACGGACAGAAGATGCAACCAGCAGTGAGGTTTGGTTCACACATTTAAAAGAGAAAAGGAAGTAGAAGAATTGTGGTGTCTGGGCTTGGTACCTATAGCAGGATACAACATAAGGCAACAGGAAAGGGAGCAGGAAGGGGCAGTAATAGGACAGGGGACAGTACAGGGGGCAGGACTGGGAGAGTGTGGACCGTATAGTAGAGGGGACAGTGCAAGCAAGGAACAGAGACTGTGCAGGTGGAAGGGACAAGGGTCAGTGGGAAGAAGGAACAAGCAGGAGAGAGGATGATGCGGGAGGGGACGGTGGAGGAGAAGGAAAGAGTGCAGAGGCAGAAAAATAACAATAAGAAAGGACAGTGCAGGGACATGGGACAATGAGGGAGGTGGGGGCAGTGCAGGAGCAGGAAACGGTGCGGAAGGCGGGAACAAGATAAAGAGAGACAAGGAGACAGAAACCAGTTCAGGGGAGCGAACAGTTGGGGGCTGTGTATGGAACGAGGGAGAAGGGAAGTAAGGGAAAAGGGATAAGGTATGAGGGGGCGGCGTGTGGCAGTCGGAGATTGTGGGAGGAGGGGTTGGAGTCAGGGGCTCCTTCGAAAGCCGCCATGGCACAATGAAGGTAAAGGGCCCCTAAAGGGCGCCGTCCAGGGACTCGAGGCCTCTCCCAGTCCGCCGAGGGCGCACCACGGGCCTACTGCCGCCCATTTGTGCCGCTGCTGCCCTGCCGCCGGGGATCCATACATTTTACTTAATCCATTACAGGTAAGAAAGGTGAAATTTAGGGCACGGGTGGGCCAGGACTTGAGGTTCCTACATGGCTCCCCTCCAACCTGTGGACAGAGCCACAGAGTAGCGTCCACAACTTCATGGCGGATGCTAAGGCTCTGTGGGCTTTGTGTTCTCTGAGGAGGCAGCTTCACCTAACACCATGGTTCCCACCTAGTACCATGCCCTTTCCCCAACTCTGTCTCAGTACCAAGCAGCCTAGGCCATGGAAATGTTCCCACAAGGAACTGGGTATCCACCTAGACATCCCTACATGTAAGGAGTTGTCTATAAGTGGTTTCAGCTCCTCTCAGCCTCTTGGGCCTTTCCCCAGCTCCAGCCAAGGCTCTCTCTATCGAAGTGACCAATTTTTCACCTGTTGGGAAGCCCAGTTCTCTCTCATCTTGTGCAAAGGGCCTCACTCCCAGGTATGTCAAAAGCTGAGGCCATTCACTTGAATCTAGTAAGGCTGACCCCAATCTCCTGTAGAGACAGATGGTAGCCAACACACCATTCCTGTTCTGCAGCTTCCTGTAGGCGGAAAGGAGGAACTAGGAGGGGCTCAAATGGGCATGGCTTCTGTGTGACCTAGTCCTGCTAACATAAGGTATCATAATCACCAGGCACAGTAGGGCCCAGCCCATCACAAATTGCTGCTTCACGTCCTCACCCATCGGCACCTGCTTCTTGTCGTGACCTGCAGACCTATACCGGGTCAAGTTGAGCTGGCACACGCTAGGGTGCTGCACACCTACACTGCACACCAGCCTGGTGATTACTGGCCGTATCAGTCTCTCCTTGGTCTGGCCTTAGAAACTGCAAGGGAAGAAGCACCTGGTGAACAAATAAAACAAGTGGGTCTATTTACCCTTGAGGTCCATAGCTGGAGGGGGGGGACCCCCCAACATGCCTCAAGAACTGGGAAGGGCCACTGAGTTCTCAGGACTTGCACAGGAGGCAGCAACTCCCAGGAACTGATGAGGTCCCAGCTAGGACTCTAGCAGGACAGGACCTGTGAGCTGGAACACAGAGGTGAGATGCAGCCCACACCAAACTTCCTATACTGGAGTGAAATTTTTTTTGTTTCTTTTTAGTTTGTGTGTGTGTGTGTGTGTCTGTGTGTGTGTCTGTGTGTTCGCGCACGTGCGTGCAGGTGCCTGTGGAAGCAGAAGAGGTTGCTATAACAAGCGCCCTGAGCTGGTGTTATAGACAATTACCAGCCACCCAACATGAATGCTGGGAACCAAACAGGTCCTTTGTAGGAGCAGTAAGTGCAGTTAAAGGATCTCTCCAGCCCCCAGGATGAGTATTCTTCCTCCAGATTTGATGTTCACTGTAGCCTCTGACTGTGACCTAGTTGAAAATGGAGTCATAATCATGTGAGGATGAGGTCACTAGGGTGGGCCCCAAATCAATGACCCGAGTCCTCCGAAGACAGAAATTTGACACAGACACAAGGGTGGGCCCTAAATCAATGACCTGCGTCCTCTGAAGACAGAAATTAGACACAGAAACATACAAAGCAGTCATGTGGCAGGGAAAGTAACACGAAGTAAAATGGTCACAGGCCAAGGATGCCTGGAGTCACCAGAAGCTAAAATGCCCCTCCTGGAATCTCCAGTGGAAATGTGGTCCTGCTCATACCCACTCTGGCTTCCAGGGTTGTACAAATTAAAGCCTGATGTTTAAGCCTCAATTTGTGGAGATTTTTTTTTTAACCACAGAAAAAAACTCACACCCTCTGAAGAAATGGGGCCATTAAGTAGGCTAGGTCCCTTGGTACCCAAAGATTTGCTCTGTGCATTTGGGGAAACCTGGGGTCAAAGGACAAGTACTGGCTCAGTGGAAAATGTGTGGACAGATGCAGAAGGTGGCCTGGTAGGAGCAGGAGAGGAGCATGTACCTAAAGCTAGGCAGCACCATGCAGAATTGTCATGGGAGAAAGAGGTCTTGGGATAGCAGTGCCACAGCTGAGCAGAGAGCCTTCAATGCAGGTACCCATCTGATGGGTTAAGATAGATATAGCAGTGTGCTCAGATCCTGGTCTTTATTCTCTGGAACTGAATAAGCCTACAGTCTAGGAAATTTACCAACTGCAGAGATGGTCTTTAAAAATCAGGAACAAAATGAAAAGAAAACGAAAGAGTATTTGCTCCCTACATTTCTATCACAAGGATAACCAGGGTGAGTGGTAACCATGGAAACCCCCAGCCATCACTGCGCACCAAACCTAGCTCCCACCAATACATCAGACCAAATGCAATGGCTAAAGTTAACTTTCTAAAAACACCACTAAATGGCACACCAAAGGCATCTTCAGACACAAGACCTTGTTTGCTATGTACATTTCTTTTTTACAAAAAATATAATAACTTAGTTTGAAGTTTACAGCATTTCCAATGGGTCAGGGCATCCTTGACTGAGACCCAACAGGTCAGAGCAGCATGTACCTCCCCAGTTTGAGCACCAGGCTGGGCCCATGCCACCACCCTGCAGACTCTATCGGGATCTGATAGAGCAACTGAGGACACAAACCGTGGCTCATTTGAAGAACAGTACCATTTCACCCTGCAGGTCACTCCATCTTGATCTCACATGGGTTTATGCCCCTCTCCTCTGCATCCCTGTACATCCTTTGAAAGTCACTAAAGCGTGGGGCACACCCAAGCTGTGCCTCCCCAAAGTGCACATGTCCGGTGAAGAGGAATTCTCCATGCCCTGGCCGTACACCACACTCCAGCAGCGTCGTGACACGGCCCAGCCAGTGGCCACTGCCCTCGGGAGCTGGCTGGAAGACCCTGCTCTTCTGCCGGTGGAGCCTGCTCACCCGCAGGGAGATGACAGAAGCTTGCTGCTCTGGCACATGGGTGACATCCTGGATGAAGCCTTGGACAACTGCAGAGGAAGGAGACAGAGGTCAGCAGAGCTAAAGGGCACTGTCAACAATGGCAGGCACGTATAGTACATGTCAACCTGGGCATGCCCTGGGCTATCAAAGATATTAGAACCTGGACCTGAACCCACTCTGTCAGCCTTTGGAAAGCTCAGTCCATGATACTGACAGTGTCCAACAAAGGTATTCCACTGAGCATCAGCTAAATAACACATGCTCTTCAGATAAGAACAAAAAATATAAGCAAAATGCTCCTCGGTTCTGGGTCCTATCAGATTTCACAGTGCAGCTCACAGGACAAGAATGGTGTGAGGAGAAGGGACAGGGAATGGCTTGTTTTGGGTGGTTGGTTAGGGCCTAGAAAGTAGAGAAACAAGGAGTCAAGATCCCACCGAGTGATAGTTCCTGGTGTTTGAATAAGACTTTGAGTAGGGCCAGCTGGGCCAGAGCTTAGGGTAGCCACTATTATGGCTGCAGTTTAAGCAAGGACCATGACCAAGAAGAGCACTGTGCAAACATCCCCGACTCCAGAAAGGCCTCCAAAACCCCAACCACCTGGATGAAGAATGGGCAGAGCTCTGAGCTTGGGCTGGCACAGGGACACACCAGACTGCCTTTTGAGCTATGTTCCCAGAGAACTTCTGAAAAGTTATTGGGAACCTATGGACTCCCAGAGTCCCCAGGAGGTTGTGAGCTGGTTTGCACAATGAGAACACACTGACACACCTAGATTGCAAACCAAAGCTCTGCCTGCATGCATGGTGTGCAGACTTAGCTTAGTGCACAGAGTGCACTGCTCCCTGTGAGTCCAGGGTGACGCCAGGTTGGGCAGCTTCAGCACCACCCCCATACACACACAGAGAGAGAAAGAGAGAGAGAGAGAGAGAGAGAGAGAGAGAGAGAGAGAGAGAGAGAGAGAGAGAGAGAGGAATCATTGCTGACTTGGGAAAGCCCTCAGACCCTGGAAAGACAACCACAGGAGAGACTTACCAAAGTCACTGGTACAGATGGCAAGGAGGACCTCAGTGTCACTGCATGGCCGACACGGGGCTGGGGAGGAAAGAACAGGGTGGATGATATAACCCAGACAATGCTGGTTAGTCATCGACCCTCCCAAGCCCTGACACCGCAGAAGATGAAAGGCCTGCCTCCCTGCCCTACATCTGAGGACATACGTTAGAATGAGACAAAGTCAAGGTGAAACTTCTGACCACTCTAACTCTACCCTGGAGGCGATCAGCAAAGCAAGAGGCACAAGACCAACTTCTCTCAAGCCAGACACCAATTCCAGGTGATCACTTGGCGGTCCTGGCTCATACTGTAGCCAAAATAACATGAGCCCAGACAAAGGAGATTCCATGCCACTCCTGTGTTGAGATTGTTGATGTAGTTCCAAATAAGCAACAACTCTACTCATTTAAAAACAAGACAACTAAACAAAATTGTTATTAAATGACTGTAACAATGCAAAACAGCCCCAGCTGAACTATGTGCCTATACCACCCAACCAAGGTACCCTCCCCCAGTTTCCACACCCACATCCTAAAATGACACGGGCATCCTACTGGAAAGCAGACTCCCTTCGGCAGTGTGATGCCCTCCTCCCCAGATCATAGCCCCAGTGGAGAATCTCACTCAGTCCATCTTCCCCAGGAATTTCCTATAAGAACCAAGGCTAAGAGTCTGCAAAGGGGGTGCTAATGTGAGTTGGGGGTGAGTGGAGAAATCTGTCTGCTGTGGGTATGGAGTCTCAGGTTGGGGCTATCAGTTTAGCCCTACCCTAGGCCTCACCGAGACTTGGGACAAGTTACCTATCAAAGCCCACCAAACTGAGTCCTCCTCACAGAACTCAGGCTTGAAGCACTCAAAACCTGGGGCCTGGCATCTTACAGAGAGCCCAGAGATACAGACACTCTTAGAATGAGCTACCCCATGGGTCAATTACTTATACAGCCCAGTTCTCCAGAGATAGCCCTTTCCTGCCCTTTGTACCACTTCCCTTGGTGTGGAACAGAAACTGTGGCTCAGCAGCTTTTCCACAGAGCACTCAGAGTGGATTCAGGAAGATGGAAGCTTGCTATTTGCTGTGAATTATGTCTCGAGACTTCGTGCTCAGTTTCCTGCTTGGGGCCAAGTTCTCCAAATAAACAGAAACTCTGAGGTATGAAGTCTCAATAGATAAATTTCCCCGGGGCCGTTCCCTTGCAAAGACTTTGGGGCAGCCATTGTCTTAGGAGAGCTTGGTCCTGAAGAAACTCATGCTATCCACACGCTTGGAGGCCACACAGCCTGACCCAGAGAGCTGGTGACTTGGCCCCAGGGGTACGAAGACAACACTCCTGTGGGCGGAGGGCAAGCAGGCCAAGTGTTTCCAGGCCAACAGGAGTTCAGAGAAGCTTTATAAGGTTCTGAAAGAGTAAGCCTGCGACAGAGCCTTAGGGTTTACAGTGTCCCAGTCAAGCAGGGCTCTCTGTGGACCCTTGGGCTGGGTGTGTCTGGGGCCCTATCCTTTGGTCCTACCCCAGAAAAGGGGGCGGGGTGCCTCCCAGCCTCAGCACTTGCTGACTCACCCACCCACTCACCTGCCAGCACTTTGGCTTCTATTTAGTTATCAGAAAAGAGAGAAGCCGCAGAACAAGTACAACCTGTTGGCATCAGCGTAGCCCATCAGAAAATCAAGCACTCCCACCCCCACGTCAGCTTTACAGTCCGGAGATGTCGCTGAGGAGACCTGGATGCAGCCAGACTCCTGGAAGCTGCGGTTTGCTGGTCCCTTGGATGTCCACCCTCAACCCTAGTTGGCTTGCAGCTCCTTTCCTTCCTGGAATATTTGCTGGGGTCATCATAGTCCCAGCACTGGGGGTTACCTGACCACCAACTCTGAAGCTGCTGAAATGTGTGGCTTCTGTAGCATTCTATTCATCCTCATACTAACTAGGAACCAGTGGTTCATACTGGTGTGGGAAGACATGGGTTGGTCTGATCTGGAGCACAGACAGGGCCTGAGTACAGGAGTACTCCTGCAATACAGGAGACCTCAGTGCCTAACATTTTGGGCAACATTAGATTCGGAGTACAATACTCTGTGAAGTACATCCTGTTTGGCACCAGACCCCTGTCCACAGGCAGGTATTGACCCTGGTGACCACAGCCAACCTGAGGGTCCCCTTCAGGATAGAGGGCAGCAGAGGCTAAGGAAAAGGTTGAAAGTTGGAGGCAAGAGTCCCCAGAAGCTACCGTAAAGCATCTCAGAGTTGAGAGTTACCTAAGTTGAACCAGGGCAGCAACTTGCAGCGGAAAGGAGCTCAGGGGCAGGGACCCTAGGCCTGGGGATATAAACTGAAATAAGTCCATGAGCTTTCCTTTTCTGTGAATCATATGGCTCAGACCTCAGGTGCTAGCTTCAGAGAACATGTAGAGATCATCCATCCCCTTCAGTTGTGCTTGCCCTGGCTCACAGCTACTTGCAGTAGATGCTCCTTTGTCAGGCTACTCAGCCTGCAGACCTGTACCAGCCTCCACGAGTCGGTGCCATGAGCTAGCTAGAAGCCCACCTGGAGGCACCCCTGTTCTAATTCTGAGCTTCACTTTTGCAGAAACTCAAATGGATGATAAAGACCTCCACTTATTAAACGATCAAGTTCCATAGCAGCTGTTAAATGTGCTGGTAGCAGATGCCGGCATCACATTTCCTGGGAGCCACTTTGGAAACCAGGCAGGAGAGTGCATCAAAGAAATCAAATGAGGATAAAGAGAAAAAATCTATGGGAGCCTCCTGAGGACACCTGAAGAGTCAGGCGAGGGTTCAGTCTGGGTACAGCTGCCAAAAGCAGAGGAAAGCAGGGAAAGCAAACACAGGCAAGAATTGCCAGGTGCTAGAAAAGTCTGCAGACCTTGCAAGCCAGACAAACTGGTGTCAGGGCAACACTGCCTAAGGAGGACAGCCAGGATGACACAAACAGTTCCAAAGCAAAAATCTTACACACCAAAGCCCTTTCAGGTACGCTTCGTGACAGGTGGTGGGTGCCATGATTTAACAGGAGCAGAGCAGCAAGACTGGGAGCTGAGGTCCTTCACTGGTCACCACCACCAGGTTCCACCAGAAGGATGAAGACCCAGGGTTCTCTGAACCCTTCATCCTAGCAAGGAAGTCAATGGAGACAACACCCTTCTTTATCCAGGGTTGGGAGAGGGTTAAGACACAAAATAATTACAAGGTAATTATAGTGGCCTGAGAAATCACCAAGGCAGGAACCGACCAGAGGAACATGCCTTTTGTTCTTCAGCTTCCAGGACACAATGCTTCTTTCCACTTCAAGACATGGCCATCGCTGGGCATGGTGGTACACAACTTTAATCCCAGCACTCTAGAGGCAGGGGCAAATGGATCTCTGTGAATTCGAGGACAGCCTGGTCTACATAGCAGCGAGTTCCAGGACAGCCAAAGTTACATAATAAAGAGACCCTGTCTCAACAAAACAAACAAAAAAGACAAGGCCATCAACCCTCACACCGTCAGGGCCATGCCTGAATTCTGAGTCTACCAAAGGTGTCTGAGCAGTGGGGCTCCATATAGCTTCTCAAGCTTATTAGCAACAAACAGATCAGGATTTAGAAAGAATAAGCAGACATGCTCAGAAGTAGCAGGCTCCACCCTGTGAGCCCTGTGAGTCAGTAACATCAATGGCGATGAGAAGTGTCCTGCTGTCCACCTCTTCAGCTGTGTGTCTGAAATGCCACTGTTGGCACCAACCCCCTCACTTGGCCTCTCCACAGCAATGGCCTATGTCATGAGCCTACTAGGATGGAATGAAACAAGAACCCACACAAACTGTACCTGTCCCCTGGACCAGAAAAACCCCACAGTCATTTCTCCCACATAGCTGAGCAAAGGGAGGTCAGCCTCCAGATGGAGTTTTAGCTGCAGTCAGATGTAGGGCCTTTAGTATTCTGCCAAATTTCCCTAAGGGTCAGAGGTAGTGCCACTGCCCAGATATCCTGAGCAAGGCCACAGGGGCAGCAGATACAGGGCAAACAGCCAAATCCAGCATCCCAGATGCTGGGGTCACCTCTCCTAGGACCTATCTGTGCCCCTGGAACAGCACTGTACCCCACTGCCCTGGTCTTTTCCGTTCCAATGCAGCTCACAAGTCAACTACACAATCCTAGTGGACAAATACTGCAAAGGCTCTGGTAGAACTAACTATTCCTGAGCAGTGACAGGGTGGGGAGCAAGGCTCACGTGCACACGTACAGGTTTCCACACTGCTGCACACTCACACATTCTCTCATGCACTCTTATCTGGGTTCCAGCCCATGGCATCACTATTCTCTTGAGTCAGCACAAATGAGAGCTGATTCATCTAAGAGCTTGTCAGCCTCTGGCACAGCCATCCAGGTCAGGTGCATTCTTTCTTCTCTGACTGGTACTGCATTAACGCTGCTTATATCTTGTTTCTGAAACTGCACCAAGGCCAGAGCAGAAGAGGGAAAGACTGCCACTGGCCATACAGACCTCGGGCGCTGGCCCAGTCTGAGCAGGGCAATGGCCAGTACTAACATTCCACATTACATACCCATTCCTTAGGCACAAATATCCCATGATTCCCACTCTCCAAGCAAGCCAAATGTCCAGGTTGAGAACATCTTAACCCTGAGACTTAGGTGGTGCTCCCTAGGAAGGGTGGCACCCAGCTCTAGGTAACACAGGTGTCTATGACTGCTTTCAGGCAATCCTATGGTTGGGCTAGAGCTAATGGCCACCTTAGTCTGAGACCCTGTCCTGAGTTCTGATAGTCACTGTGTAGTAACTGGCACTGGCAAGGTGTGGAAAGTCAATGCAGGTTTGGTTTCAGACATCCAGGGACAAGCAGGTGTATGTTCTAGGATAGTGAGGGAACCCTGAGGCTCAAACACAGCAAAGTCCTAGGCACAGGGATAGCGTGACATTTTAACCATTTGACTGCCTTTTGTGAGATCCGGTGGCCTGAGAGGTGCATCGAGTACCAAATACAGCACTACAGTTAAATACCTATGCCAGGGCTACTGCCTTCCTGAAACCCCAGGAGAAGCTGAGGCCACTCAAGTGACCCCCACAGGTCTCCTTCCCTTAGCCTTAAAGTGTGGACATGCAAGCAGTAAGGATCAAAGAGAGGACTGCTCTTAGGATCTATCAGTCAGTCTCATTTATGACCAAAGAAATAGGACCCTGATGGAGAGACATGCCTTTCCCTAATGTAGGGTTCTGATGCTGACATCTCTCTACTACCTACCCACAAAGCCACATGATCCTTGATGCAATTTGCCTGACATTCAGAAAAACATCTGCTTGAGTCAAAACAAAGCGCAAGCAAACAAAAGCAAAGCCAAGCCCAGAGCTTCAGTTATTAGGTAGACATATCACCTCATCTGGCATTCACCTGGTCTGGGAGAAATGTGTACCAGAACCTCTTCATCAATCACGATCCAAAGCTGACCCTGCATTGGTTCCTGAGGCTGCTATTCTGTCCCAGTGGGGAGCTCCTCCCAGGTTTATCTACCTCCGTCCCTAGCAGGCACCTGGCTACACACCTCTTTCTCAATCTCAGACCCTAGATACTTGCCGGAAACTCTATGCAGGAGCTTCTCCATTAGGTCCCTGGCTCTATCTTGTGGAGATGAAGCAGTGTTCTCCCCTGGAGACCTTAACGTGATTTTCTCAATCCTGATTAATATTCATTCACAAAAGCCTCTGGGATATCACAGCTTTATACCATTCTGTTCTCCACCCAAAACTATCTCAAGGTTATGGCAGACACTAAAAACCCGAGCCAGTTTGTAGAAGCCCCATCTCAAATGAGTTGTAAAGGGTCCTTTAGGGATAAAACCATACGCCACTCTCAGGGAACCACCTCACTTCCCTCAAGTGAGAATCTCCAGAAGCCTAAAGGCACACCATAACCAGAAGTCTTCTTAAAGGGGGGGTCTTGGCTGAAAAGACTGCATTAATTTTAAGGTTCGATACTCTTTTACCCTGCAGTCCCTCAGTACAAAGGGCTCATGGGACAAGCATGCTACATTGAAGCCATAGACATGGGAATGTTTCACAGAGGTGAATAAAGGAGAGGGTAGGAAAAAAAATCAGAGCAAACCATGCAAACCTCCAATGTTACCTGAGAAAAGGCAGCAGGACTAATGATTAGTTAACCCATGCTAGCCCTGAACAGGGTACTTACCAGACAGTACATGCAGGTCCAGTCCCCTCTGCCCACTCATCAGCTCATACTGAAAGCCTGTGGTCCTCCTGCTGATGTCCTGTTGGGGTGTTGCCTCCACAAAGAGGCCACCCTGTTCTAGGTTGAAGCATTGCACCTGGCCAGGTTCACCACCAATGTCCCGTACCAACAGTCTCAGTTCTCCAGTTTTTTCCAAATAAATATTGGCCCCAGAGGAGTCCCTGAAAGGCTTGATGCACACGGTGAGGTTCCTGGCAGGTGAGAAGGTGTTGGGCCGCAGGTTAACGATGAGCGCCCCAGTTGGGTACATCCACTCCACGGAGCCTGCTGAGCAGCGCAGGTAGACCTGCTCCACCTCCTTGCTGTGTGCTTCTCGGGTCAGCCCACTGTGGGAAGAGGGGACAGAGTCAGGCCACCTCACGGCAAAGATTCCCATTGCATTACCCCACACACAGTCTCACTCAGGAGCCATTCGCACTCACCTGACATGTTCAGGTACCCACCGCTCTTAGCTTCCACTGAACCTACTCCAAGAGCCAAGCGGAGTCAGGTCAAAGCTCTGATGGTACAAGCCATGCTGGCTCCCCAGACCCTAGCTACTCCCCATACTGCACCACAGGGCACCAGAGTCTTAGCTGGTTCCTTAGCCAAGGAAATGGCCCCCAGAAGTAATAGCAAGGATGCTCTAGGTTTTCCAAAACACAGAGCAAAGCAGGACCACTGCACCAGCTAAGGTTTCAAACCACTCAAGGGAGTGGAAGATAAGGATAAACCTTGCATGTCGAGTATTACATATGTAATCACATACAAACCAGCTGGAGGAGTTAGCCACAGGAAATAAGAAATTTCGATTTTCCTTAATTCAGTGATCTGACCACCTTTTTTATTCATTTTCAAACCTGAATTGTCATATCACCAGTCATATTTTAAGAAAATAAACCCAAGGGCCATTAAAGCACGGTTCATTATAAGAGCAAAGGAAACATCCCTGGGGTAGGAGTTGGGGAGAAGTCTAAGGACAAGAGAACCTTTGGATGGGCAAAGTCGTTCGGTTCCTAAAGGAATAATCTGGCCTCACAAATGCCAAATGAAAGGAGACATGTAATATGCAACACCCTCAGGAGGCAGTGTTGTTTTCAAAAAAATCGAAGCTGCCGAAAATGTAGTAGTTTCTCCTGCACAGACTAAAAAGCAAAAGTCAGCCTGTTGCTAAGGTTACATCATAACCACAAGTGGTCTTGGAAAGACTTCAGCTAAGAGTTCTATTACAGGAGTTTGGTTCCGATCAGATCTCAGACAGGTTCACCCACATTCTTGGAATTTTTATGCAAAATAAAAAAGGTTCTATCCAGAACCTAGACTGAGTGAGTTACCAGAAGCCCTTCCTGCAGGGAGAAAATGCATAACACATGCCATACCTTTACTGCTAGTGACTCATGCTTCCGGCACCCAAAACCTCACTTTGTATATAAGGACTGCAGGAGTCTAGGACTGTAAGTCACCCCGCAGACCACATCAGAGAGAAGCATTGTGGGTGAACCCTCCTGACCTGCTTCCCACCCCCCATACAGCCCTGGGCAACAGTCAGCACTACCATGACATCCATGTAGAACAAACTTAGAAATTACAGTCAATAGAACTCACACAAGTTCATCCGACACCTATGTAGGAATTTGGGCATAATTATAGCGTGAAAATTAGACTAAATGGCGAGTAGCTGACACACACATGGCTAAAACCTAATTGTTGGGTTTTTTTTTCCCTTTCCTGTCTCCATCATCAATGGACAGCTGACACTTGCATCAGGCCAGTCACAAACCTCAACTCTCTTCCATAGAAAGCACCTAACATGAGGTTTTGCTTCCTGAGGACCAAGAGGGTGGAGGCCTCACTACAGAGGTTGTGAACCTCAGATCACTGAGCCCCAGGGAAGCAGAAGTGGATAAAGAGGAAGACTATCCTCCATCCACAGCACAGGAGGGCAGAAGGAACCCAAGGGAACAAGAGGCCAGACCACAATGCCCAGATTAGAGGTTGCCACCCCAGCAGCCACACGCATTATGTGTTGGCCACTGCATTCCACTTAATTGGAAAGAACATGAAGGCAGGGTATCCACAGAAACAAGGTACCTGTTAGCGTACCTCTACTCAGATCTCACTAACTAAGGGAAGGATTAAGTGTCCATCCCAGGTCAAGCGAGAATCTTCCCTCATACTCCTTAAAATATTAAGGTTAACAAGAGATATTTCACATCAAAACTAGTGCCATGTGTATAATCCATTTAGAGAAGCAGGAATCAAAGTAAAGGAACCCTCAGCCTAGGACCAGACAGAGAGATCTATGAAGAAGTCACGACCAGCCATGCAGGTTCCCACAGGAACACCTAATACCCTAAATTTCCATTTCCAATATCCAGCATCATAAATGAAAGGACATCCTCAATGCCCATTGATCAACAGGACTTTATCATCTTCATGAGATGTAGATGATGCACCAGCTACACAAAATAAAGCAGTCACGTTCCACTGCTGCTATTAAGCTGTGATACAGACAGAGCTGCTCCTAGTCTATACCACAGAGTTGACAAGGCTGATCCAATCACAGATTAAACTGAATGAATGGTGTGCATGGGTGTGTGTGCCCCCTGAGGAACAACGCAACGTTTTTTACCCTGGCACAGGCTGGACAAGCACTATACCATCAAGCCATATCACCAGCACAATGTTTTGTTTATTTCCCTCAGCGAGGGTCACCATCCAGATGAATACCCATCTGAGGGGCCTTGTGAGACAATCTGTAAATTCCAACTTGGTATGAGGACTCGCTGAGGTGAGCTCGGTTTGCTCAGGTGCACTGCTCATACTGGGACAAGACAAGGGTCCCTAGAAAGGTTTTAGATTCAAGTGAAACCTAAAGGCTCTGCTGCTAAGTTCAGCCTTCCATTTCCTACCATGCAAGGCAGCCCAGGCATAACCACACCTGCCATGCGCCTGCTGGTAATAGTGGGAAAGTTCATGGTCCACCTTTATGGCACCGGCTAATAAACAGAGAAAGGGATTTCAAAATTTCTAATTTGATTTCTTGGAAACACCCACAGCCCACATGAGTTAAGTGGAGTGACCAGTGCTATGGACAGCAACTCCCTTTCTATCAGAGGCCAGGATTCGACATTTTGAGGCTTGCTCTACTCAGTGATTTGTTAGACTACTTGGTGAAAAAGGCATAAACACTGTGGAGTAGCAAACATGCGGGCACGCTGGGCAGTAGTATATTGACCTGTGAAGTGGGGACAATGGCTGTAACACAAGGGACTCTTACGTGTTCTCCCAATCCCACATACCTACCTACAACTATCAGGTACCTTCAGCTGTCCTCTGCCAGGATGTGCCTTGGAAAAAAGGCCCTCAAAGGAATCCCAGAATAGAAATGAGTTTGTGGGGATGGGGGGAGGAACCATAAGTGTGACCAGTTACTGGACACTTCCCACAGCTTACACACACTTGGAGGCCCTTGGCCTGGCTCTGAAGGTGGGCAGGGGAGAGAGGGAATCCAAGGGGACAGATAGCCAGCTCACAATGCCCAGACATGAGTTTGAGAGCTGCCATCCCAGCAGTCACATGAATTATGTGGTCATCAGGTTCCACTTAATTGGAAGAACTGATGTGAGAGTGGCCCGCAGAAATAAGGTTTCTTAGTTTATCTCTGCTCAATCCCTCACCACAGATGCCTGGGCTCAGGAAAAGGTGGTCTTTCAGGCACAGTCTTCTGGGAACCTGGAAGAAAACCCCAAGCATCTGGAAACCTCGTTCAAAGGCAGGAGTTCGGTTTCTGGTTTTGGTCTGTTGGAACAAGGCACCCCAAGACCTGAGGCTAGCTAGAGTCCACCGATTCAGCAGTGCAGGCTGTGAGCAGAGAACTAATTACCATCGGGAAAAGGGCAGCCCCATAAGAGCTCAACATCACAGGCTCATGGCCAGCTCTGTGACGGCGCCAGCATTTCCGAGGCCAGTCCTCCCCTAGACCCCATCTGCCCTTGTCTGCCCAGCTTCTACTAACTCCCTGCTCTTGCGGGACAGAAGGGATTTCTACTGGAGAGAGCTAAAATTCCCTGAAAAGAGGTGCGGGAGCTCTCTGGAGGCAGTGCTCAGCAGGAGTCATTATGAGGGTTGACTGAGGTCTCCGAGGTTTCCTCGGAAAGTTAGGCACCGTAAGTGTACAAGATAACTATCGGTGTCCTGCTTACGCAGAGCCTGGACACCGCTCAACATCCAGCCTTAGAAAACCCTCTTCACCAAAATCACCCATCACACACACTGCCCACATGAACCCTCTACACTGTGCATCAGACCAGACCGAGTACCGCCACCGGCCTGCGCAGGCGCCCTGCCCATGGTATGAGCCACACCAGACCCCTACTGCCGCCCCCAGCCCACGTTTTCATCGGAGACCCGTATCTGCTCAGCGCGCTGGGCAAACCGCTGAATTGGCAACTTGCAGTGTATAAAACTGGCTCTGCAAAGAGAGGGGGCCGGCCGCTGCGCCTGACGCGCCCTCAGTGTCCAGGGCAGCTACGACTCCCCAGGCACCCCGCCCGCGCACACTTGTGACTCCTTTCCACACGTCACACTTCAGTTAAAACAACAACAAAAAGTCTTCGGCGGTCACCGTTGATGGGGACTGGGGGGGGGGGTGTCACGGGAACCCCGCGTCCGCCTGCCAAGGGCGGCTTGACCTTCACCGAGCGGGCGCGGGGCTCTACCCTACTGCATTTCGCCCGCGGACAGGTGTCGACCCGGTCTCGTTGCCCCACAGACGCGACTGGTGCTGCGGTCTATACGGGTCGCGTTTGGACTCCGTGCTCTCCGCGCCACAGCTGTCCCTCTCGATGTGCACAGGACCACACCTTCTCCAAGGGGTCAGAAATCCCAACCGATGGAGCCCCGAACCCTAAGCCGGCGGAGCTAAGGAAACCCACTACGGCAGAGATACGCGCACGGAGAGTGGGCGTCTTCCGAGACGCGACCCAAACGCAGCCAACTCTTTTGTTCTGAAACCAGGGCTAGGGCGGGGGGGTGGGGGTCACCGGACTTGGCCAGCACCGCGGCCCCTACCCTGCCGCCTCCAGCAGCTCTGCATCTCGCAGCCGAAGGCTCTGAGCCAGGTCCAAGCAGTCCACGCTGGAATCGCCGGCAAGACTCACCTCCCCTTCCAGCTGCACAGGTCACTGGAGTACTGCGCGCTCGCACCGCCCAGCAGCAGTAGCAGCGGCAGCAGCAGCAGCAGCGGCGGCGGCAGCAGCGGGGGCGGGCCGGGCCCAGAGCCGGGGGACCGAGGCCACTGTTGCCCCGCTCGCCTTCGGGCCGCCCACGCCGCACCCCGCATGCTGTGGCCGGGTCTGCGTCCGGCGCACGCCGGCACCCACTTAGTAGACTCTACAGCCAGTGCGGCCGGCGGCGTGGTTCTGCGTGCCCGTTGATCACGTCGCGCGTCTGCAGCCCATCCCTGCTCGCCCCTGGCCGCCCACCACAGGAGCCGCCGGAGCCGCCCAAGCTGCAACCAGAGAAGCGCGCCAGCCGCCGCTAGAACCTCTGAGCTGGCAAGTTCCAGGCCCTGGGTCTGGCTCAGCTGGGGGGGCGGAACCGCGAAGCCGCCCCGCCCTCGTCCGAGCTCCGCCCCCGCCTGGCCTTCGGCCGAGGCTTGCAGTTCCGCCCTGCGTGCCAGCTCACGGATCAGCGTCCTGCCTGCTCTGGCCTGGAACGCCCTGGTATCACGCAGCACATACACAGTGGTCAGCATCTCGCGGCACAGGACACGGGAAAGTGCACTTCGGAGTGGGACGAACGAAGATGCTGCAGAGGGGCGCGCGCGAAGGACCAGAATAAGGTCCGGGAGGAGGACTAGGGCTGAAGCTCAGAAGCTGTAGGAGTAAAGAAACCTGAGACTCTCTGCCAGAAGCTAGACTCCATCCTTGTGGCCTTGAGAAGTGCAGTAGGGGCTCATTGTCGGGTAACCCTAACACCTTACCAGGAGTGGTTTTGTGGACTTCCTGACACCCTCCCTTAACCCTCCCTGAACTCAAAATTTGCCTCGGTGGAGACAGAGACTCTGTCATTAGTTAAGAGTTGGCAGGTTCTGCGAGGTGAGGCTCTGGAGCATCCAGTCCACAGAAAGGCCTCAGGTGTGCAGTTGCCAGGCCACATTTCCAAGGGACCTGTGGTCGCTGTGTCTGACGTGCACTTTATCATCTTGAAGCTGAGGTTTGAGGCTGGATGCTTCTTTACAGTGGAACCTATCTTAGGCAGTGTGGGACTTTAGCATCCTTCAATCTTGGCACCGATTCTATGTATCAATAGTATCTCCCCTCCTACTCCCAGGATTGACAACTCAAATGGTCTCCAAACATCTCTCCCAAAGAAACACAAAATAACCATCTGAGAGCCCAATCTGGCAATGAAGGAGGACTGTTCTTCCAGCGTCTTCCTTCTGTGGATATCATATGAAGATCCTAACATTTCTCGGGAGAGTGATACAGGAGCAGAACAGAAATGGGGAGGTGGGGAGACACTCTCTCTGGCCGGGAACTTGATTCAGAAAAGGCAGGGAGAGGGTGATGAGGCAGGTGCTTTTAGCAGCCTCTGTTTGCTCACCTGAGCTCCAAAGCCCCAAACAACAGCAAATGATGGAAGAAATTGGTGTGGATGTATTTCAGGAATTTCAAGAGATTGGTAGAGAGGGGAGATTGTAGGGTGCCCCTGTTCATGAGGAGAGAACTAAAAGTTTAGTTTATTGGATGGTTATCATACTGAGATTTATGAGTGTTCAGGACAGAGGAAGAGCCAGCACCACCTGTGGATTCAAAGCCACTAACGAGAGCTCAGAAAAGGTGAAAACCCTGCAGAGCTAGAAAAGACTTCAAGAATCAGGGTAGAACAGTCCTACAATTGAACAGGTCTTTCTACTCCACTAAAACCCAGAACTGAAACCCCGCATATCATATAAAGTGATGTCACCCTGAAATTCAAGGCCCTGTTTGATGCTTCAGGGACACACTTGTGTATTCAGCGCTTAGGGGTCTACTCCACCAACTCCAGGGCCCTTAGAGTACGGGCCTTGCCCCATCACTACAGAGTTCCAGTGTACAGAATTCTATGAGCCAGGTGATAACCCAAGCCGGTGAGGAAAGGAACCTGCCAATTGCACATGCAAACTCCAACCACTTTCTATATAGCAGTTCCTCTTTCCAGGGGCTTTCTAGAGCTAAATACACTATTTGCATGTAACCAATCATGTCTCATCTATCTTGGAAGGGCTATATGGCTTGTCATGGTTCAGACCACAGCATCATGGAGACAGGTAAGAGTGCTTTCCAATGCAGGCACTGAGAGCTAAGGATCTGCAGTCACCAACCAGGGTCTCGGGACACTGAAGCTGGTTCTATTCCAGGGAATGGCACAAGGCCAAGTGCATTTTTTCAAAACCCATCACTGTTGGCAGTCGGTTGTGTCTTGGTACAAAGTCCCAGTGCTATGTGGAAACAGGCAATTCCCACTAATGTGTCTTTCGTTAAAGAAGAGATGCCTGAATCTTGTCTCCAAGAGCCTGCGATTACCAGCTCCCATACAAAGATGACATTGGGAACACTGTCAAGAGTAAGCCGGAATGTAGACTTTGGCCTTTCGTCTATGCCGTACCAACACTAGCTCATTGGTTATAGCACACATATAAAGACAGCATATTAATGACACTGGGAAGAAGGAGTAATGTTGGAGATTTCTCGATTTTCTGCCCAGTTTTTACGTAAACCTTTAAAAAGCAAGTTAAAAATAAAAAACAAGGTAAGAATGAGTGTTTGCCTATGAGGGTTCTTACAAAATTCCCATAAGACATCGAGGAGGTTGGCACTGCCTTCCAGGACCCTGATCCTCCTGTAGGATCATTAAAGCAATAATTCTTCATTCTCATCTCCCTGACCTATTGGCTAGCCTAGGATAGGATTTTCCAGGGTTCCTTTGGGAAATTCTGTAAGGGAAAAGCCTGGTATGTGTTATTCCATGGTAAGTGGGATATAACTACTCTCAGGTAACATTTTGTGGACTAAACCCACGAAGAGCTGTGGCATCTCCCTCCTGTCCTACGGTGGGGAGGAGTGGCCCCACAGTGGTCCTTACAGCATTAGTACAGAGTTTGGTGCAAATATCTATGATACATTTTCAAGGACAGCTCCTGGATGGAGCATCTATAGCTGGTCAGATGTGAGACAGCCTCACAAATCTGAGGACCAGGGGAACAAGTACAGGATCAACTATGTATGTGTGGCCCCAGAGATTTTCTGCCATAAAGTGTGGCTATCACATTTCAGGGGACTGAGAAATACAGAGGAGATGCTGGGGACAAGCTCTGTGAGACTGGACACCTGTCAACCTTTTTAAACTTTGGCGTTCACAAAGGCCCTTGTGAGTGACAGACTATGTGATTTAGATACCAATACCACATTATGGTTTTCACACTTTATGGTGCCGGGGTTCAATTTTGAACCTCAGTGACTTCCAAAGTAAGATAGCTCTAATTCCAGAGTGAAACAGTGCTCCCAATGTCATCTTTGTATGGGAGCTGGTAATCGGAGGCTCTTGGAGACAAGATTCAGGCATCTCTTCTTTAACGAAAGACACATTCGTGGGAATTGCCTGTTTCCACATAGCACTGGGACTTTGTGCCACAGACACAACCAACTGCCAACAGTGATGGTTTACCTAGCCTTGGTATTTCCATTGTATATTGATGATTATTCTGTTATATAAAAAATGGCTATCACCAAAGAATCGCCTAGGAATATTCTGTTTTCTTTCAGCATTTGAAATTTCTGAGGTCAGTCAGTCAGTCCTGGCCCTGCTTTGTTCTTTGGATCTTTGGGTAGGTATGAGAACACCTATTCCATTATCCTGCTCATCCCCAGCCCCCAAGTCATCTGTCACCCCTCTGAGGTCACTCTGTTGACCTTCTGGCAAGGACGTAATTATCATAATTGTGGTCAAATGATGCACAGAGAGCCAACGCTTGTAATTTAACATTTAGCAACTGCAGTGAATAACCTGTAATTACGACATGAAACAGCCTAGAGGCCTCAACTCAGCAACCTTCACCTAGCTCCCCCTAACCTAATTTCCTAGCAGGTTTGTTGTCTGTGAGTCAGAGAAAAGTGGGAGGAAGAGAAAAGTCAGCTGGCTTGGCTGGAGTCAAGGGCCTCTCTCAGGTCCACAGAGCAAGGGACTCAGATTCAAGTCCAGACAGACTGACCCACATATAACCTAAGGTATGTAAATATGGGTCACAGAAGTAGAAGAAGTTGTGTGTGATACCTGGAAGATCACAGCCTAAGGGGCGGCCAGCTGTAGTGACCCCACCAGTGGGCAGCTGACTCTTGAGGCAGCTTTCAGAAGAAAAGGGTGACCTTAGGAGAGATTCAGCTACATCAAAATTCATACATGGAAATGACAGCTTGACATGCAAGTGGACCCTGGTTGTTGTTAGTCAAATAACCACAAAGGCCTGGAAAAGAGACCTATGATAGAATACCAAGCCATCACGGTACAGTGATGGTGCTTGCCTTTAACCCAGCATTTGGGAAACAGAAGCAGGTGGATCTCCTCTGAGTTCAAAGCCAGCCTGGTCTACAGAGTGAGTTCCAGGACAGCCAGGGATACACAGAGATACCCTGTCTCAAAAAACCGGGGCCGGGTGGGGGTGGGTGGGTGGCGGGAACTACCTAGCCATCTATGAGTCTAGCCTAGGTTGGCTGCATATGGTGATTTCTGATCTGAAATAGCTGATATATATCAGCAGTTGCCTGTGAAGTTGGGAGTCAGATAGTTCTGCCCGGGTCAGGAGCAGGTGTAAAGAAGCTGAGCACCAGGGTGAGAACTGAGGGCCAAGGGATACTTCTGTGGGCACCTGGTGCCGAAGTAACTGAGAGCATTGGGCAAAAGCATGAAAAACAAACTCAGAGACTAAGGTGGAATGGTGGGGCCACCATAAGACAGTGGCCATAATCTAGGGTATGGCTGAGTGACCCATACACGTAGGCCTGTAGTCATTTAGGACATTAGCTAGAAGGTCTAACCTAGTGACTCTCATGACAAAAATGACCAGAAAGAATCTACTTCCTGACACCTAAGGAGAGAGCAGTGTCTGACACAGCCACCACCCAAAGTTCTGTGTGTGCCTGAAGCATCAGGAAATTGTGGTAGTCAGTCTGTCCACTCTCTCCAGAGAGAAGGCTGTGTATATATCTTGTGTACACACACACACACACACACACACACACACACACACCAAATTATGTAGTAGTTACCAAGCTGTGACCTATCAGCCCTAAACAGTACATACAGCAATAGCTCTGTCTACAAGGATGACGGACATAGACACAGTGCTGTACACAGACACCAGCTCTGAAAATAATGGCGTTTATACAAGCATTTACACCTTTGATGTCTCTGGACACTGAGCTGTGGAGGAGCTTCTATCTGCACCTCACCAAGCCTGGTCCCACTAAACTGGGGAGGCCACAGGGCAGTAGCATCCTCCCGAGAGTGCCTGGCTGAGAGCTATCCTGGGCAGGCGTTACCCTATAGGTAGGTACTTGATCTTCATCTGAGTCCCAGAAAGCACTTTTGCCTGACCAACTCATGATCACCTACAGAATAGCAAGATAATTCCAGATATATGACAGGATGTTAGCACCCAGTAGAAATCCTTACTTTCCTGACATTTCATAGCTGAGAAAAGACTCACTCACTATGTTAGTGGAGTCTACTCTCTTAGATAGGAAAGCACCGCCAGACCCTAGCAGGTCCTATAACCAGGTAAAGGGTGGGAGACTGTGCCTGATGCTATCCTGCACACGGCCTAATCAGCCTCTGTTAAACTAGAACTCCAACCCACCAAGGCATAAGATGCTGCGTGCCTGTAGACTGGGAGGTAGACCCTATTCATCTGGTCATGTTGGGAAGGCTGAACTGTGCATATGTGGGCACAGTCTTGACTCAATGAAAGGCAGGAAGCTGTCTCTATGTAGGGATGGGGGCAGTGGATAGTGTAATTGCCACTCAGTAACTTCCCAGCTGGCCTGGATTTGGTGTCTCTCCTCTAGTCCATACCTGAAGTCCTCAGTGAGAGACCCAAGCTGGCCCTCTCCCAACAGTGACTCAGCCCAGTGGCAGGAGTGGCTATAAACTCCCATCAATAAGGATTTGTCAGAGGCTCCTGTATCTACCCGTATCATCAACCTGTCTAGTCCTGTCTTTAGAGAATACATAGGCTGTAGCTGAAGGCCGTCCCAACCCAGAGGGGCTGAAGTCAGACCTTCAACCCCAGAACAAGAAGTTTGAAATTGCTATTCCAGGACAGGGTCCCATGCTGGGCATTTCTGAGACAAAGGCAAGAACCTGGAGTCCACCTATTGTGAGGGTTCTCCTGGACAGATGGTTCCACCCTGAGTCAGGAGACAGAGGTGTTGCTAAGCTCAGAGGATGCTAGTTGGATCAGGTCTTCTGCCTCCAGCACGGCAATATGTTAGTTACCTGTGTGTGCTACCTTGTCCCTGGGGCCACTGGAATGGCTGTCCAGGGAGGGAGCATTCAATGCCCCAAACACATAACTTGGCAGGGTCAGTCCCCCTCGTCCCAGCCCACACTGTACAGTATAGGAATCGGGCTGGGAATAGCTGCACAGAGACCTCAGAGGTGAGGGTAGGGGAGATGCTGTGATAAAGAGGGGATGGCAGACACAGGGGTGAACTAATGCATATTGGACCTAAGCAAAACAGGCAGGGGTGATGCAGACCCTTGCATACCTTCTGTGCCATCTGTATCTTGCCAGTAGTAGAAAACATACCCAAGGAACCCCAGTGGGTTTCTGACTGCAAGGGTGGGGGCTGGGGTCCTTCCAAGATCACAAAATTGTGAGTATGCAGCCTGTCCCTTAGCATTGCTCCCACTGGAATAGGACAGGAAAACTTCTGAGCCACACAGCAGGTTCACACAACCCTTGCTGCAGCATGGGTTTCAGGTACCAGACAAGGTGTCCAGGCTCCAGCTCCATTTCTACCTTACTCTCCCTGACTTTGGGAAGGGGTACTGTGCTCTATATACATTTTTAGAAGTAAGGAGGCTCAGAAGAACTCCCCTTTAGGCTATGAAGGTAGAATGAGCATCTGGCTGTCAATTCAGCCTCAAGAAAGACAACTGGGTCATAGATGCTATGGTCACTGCCTCCCTCCCCTCTTCTCCTATCCTAGGTCCCTTTGCCCTTCAGCAGATGGTGTCTCCATAGGTGCTCCACCTTTTCCACCCTTTTTACGGGAGTGAGATGATATCCACAGAGGCCTCTAGGTGCAGAGGAACTCCCTACCCCAGCTCTGCTCACAGCCTGTCTTTGGACCACTCGAAACAGTCAGTGTTAGTGGGGTGACAGGAGAAGGTGGCCCACATACACATGCCTTTCCCCAAAAGTTTCAGTGTTACCGGGGTGGTTGTTACGAAGAGGCCTAGCTCACATGAGGAGACACTGCAGGCAGCCTGACCCTGGGAGGGCAGCACAAGATGTATAGGGGGAAAACAGTGAAACCACGTTAATAGAAAGAATACAATCACACATCTTCTTATACAGTGTGTAAGGGTTGCAGTTCAGAGGCAAGGAATGACCCTTAGAGTATTCTGGGGGGTAGGGCCTGGCAGTTGGAGGTTCTCAAGGGTGGGGTCCCCGTTTTTTGTTTGCTACTGATAAACAATCAGGGGTTGTAAAAGGGGGGAACATTATCATTAGACTACTTCCTGTTGAATGTGAGGCATCGAAGTCTTTGCAGGGCTCTGGACTAGGGGCTGGTAATCCTCTAATAACAACTGATTAAAAGTATGGCTAGAAATCTTTTGGATCTGTTGTTAAAGAAATCTAGACAAGAAGTTTATAAGGCAGGATATGACTAGCAGGATTAAGAATTAAGATTAAGTAAAATCAAGTGTCAAGCCAGTGGTGGTGGTGCATGCCTTTAATCCCGCACTCAGGAGGCAGAGGCAGGTGGATCTCTGAGTTTAAGGTCAGCCTGGTCTACAGAGCAAGTTCCAGGACAGCCAGGAATACACAAAGAAACCCTGTCTCAAAGGAGAAAATAAAAGGTAATATCCAGTTTCAGAGGCATCGAGCTGTTCCTAACATTTTTGGAGATCTGTCGGGAGTTGCTGGATCTTGTCTTTTACACTACCCAGCTGGATGACATAGAAGCAAATTTCCTCTCTGAGGAAGAGGCAAAAGCCACTCTTCTCTGATATTAGTTGTCATTTTTTTTAGTACCACAATGGCCTCAAGTCTATTTGGCTCTGGAGGGTAAGGATGGTCTTAGTCACACATTGGAGATCTTGGATAGACTGAGAAGAAACTCATAGAAGTTAGTCCCACTGTTCCAGTGGTAATATACAGTCAATATTGTCTCTAATAGTTTCCAAGTGGTTTGGATAGAAATAAGATTTTTTTTCTTAAAATCATATAATAACCTTGTTGTTCTGGATAGAGCAGATTGAGTGCCCTATCATATTATAGAACTACTTTGGCTAATGAGTCTACCTAATGATAGATTTGGGTCTATTTTGTTCTAACAGGTACCTTTCCTGGTATGCCATTAGCACTACAGGTAGCCATTTGTCCCCTGTATCAGGGAGTTTCCTAACATTCCAGACTTTTGTAGAGAATAAGAAGCAACATATTTTCAGGGCCCAGAAAGTCTGGAATGCTAGTCAAAGGTCAGGAAGGGATTTAAGCCAATGGGTAAGACCACAAGTGGTGGTTGTGAGTTGGACCCAGGAGGGACAAACAACTAACATTCTCCAAAGTATCCAGGAAGAGAGTTATTTAGAGGCTGATATGTAGATGTTAAGGTCAGAAAGGGCAGAGAGGTGGGATCAGTGTGGTACATGCTCCCTCCAGATGGCTACATGTGACAGGAGAATATGGAAGGCATATTTAGAATCTGTGTGAAGGTCTAGGGATTGTCCCTTTGCTAGTTTGGCTTGTTGCTTTGTGGTTTTGGCTGGAAGAGCCTGTATCTCGACCTCCTTAGTATCTGAAACATCCTGCCTTTCAGATTCCCTCATGTAGGAAGGAGCTACCATCTGTGAACCAAGTGTAGGTGGCCTGAGGTAGGGCTTCCTCAGGTGTGTTTGGGGGATGAGGTAGTATTTCTTTAAGGGTCTTGATGCAAGAGTGAGATGAGGAATATTACCTGGATTGGTAGGGGAAGGAGATTTGAAATGTTGAGAGGTGAGTATGACCGAAAGGTAAGTGTGGTGTCCTCTACCAATGCTATCTGAAGAGAAAGAACTCGGGAAGAGGGCAGTGTTTGCAGACCCTTGTATGTTAGAAGGTGGAACAGGAGGTGGGGAGGGAAGAAGGTAGGAGGTGGCCTGAAAGTTAACTTCTTTGATTCACATATAAGAAGTTTGGCTGTGACCAGAGCTCACAGGCAAAGTGTCCATCCTTGGACAGTATGGTCCAATCTTCTGCGATAAGAATTCAATGGGTGCAAAGGAAGGACCAGTCGATGACCCAGGACCCCAAGTTAAGTCCTACACTTGGTTGGGGACTGACTCAGCCCATCCTGAAAGAGGGCCTGTTGATGCTTATGAAAGGGCTTGGTAATGGGTGCAAGGAGCAGTTTGTGTGAGAGGCCAAATGCTGCCTCATATCAGGGGTGAGCAAGAAGGGAGAAAGAGAGGATTCAAGAGCATAGGAAATCAGCCATCCCTGGGAAGGACAGGATTCCATTCTTGGTGGTCAGAACCGTGAGTGACGTGACTGAACTGTGTGTTTTCTCTCTAGGATAGTGGTTTGGTGAGTTGGAGTAATAGCTAGCCTTACAGAATTAGCCTGAGGGGTAGACAGCTGGACTGAGACTCTGTGTCCCTGACCAAACACAAAGTTTAGTAGAGTAGAGGTTTCTGACTGACTAATTTGTAGGGATGGACTACAGAGGAAAAGATCTTCGACATATTGTATAAGCTTGGATTTAGGAAGAGACAGAGTAAGTCAGAGGCCAAAGACTGACTGGAGAGATGTGGGTTGTCCTAGAACCCCTGGGTTAGAATGGCCCAAGTAAGTTGGATAGAAAGGTGGGTGTCTGGGTCAGTCCAAGCAAAAATAAAGATATTTTGTTACTCAGGGTCAAGAGGAATGGAAAAAAGTGAGAGGTCCTTCCTGAGGGGATGGTGGAGAAGAGAGTATAGCGGTCAGCTACTATGGGGTGAAAGAAACCCCTGCCAAGGTGATAAGCCAGAGATCCTAACCAAGCAGTGGGTTCCATAGGGTTGAGTTTCTTTTTTAAACTACTAGTGTGTGGGGATGAATCACACTGTGATTGTGATGACCACCTAAGGCTTCCTGTTGGAGATGGTGGTGTTTGAGCCAGGGGAGCCCAGGTCCCCTCATATGTTCATAGCCAGGCCAAGAGATCATCTGGAGGGCCATCCTGGCTTGATGTCCTCATATCACAAGGAACATGGGCAGTTAGCAGCCCAGTGTCCCTTTTGATGGAACCTTGGACATGGTCAGTGGACTTTGTACAGGTTCAGGCAGACCTGAGCCCAGTGACCCTTCTGACCACATTTGGATCAGGGACCCAGAGATTCTTATGCTTTTGGAAGTAAGGGGTTGATGTGGGATTTCCCTCTGTATACTATGAATATGTTTTATTACCATTGGTTAACAAAGAAGCTGTTTTGGCCTATGATATGGCAGAATAGAGCTCGGAGGGAAAACTAAACAATGCTGGGAGAAAGAAGGCAGGGTTGGAGAGACACTATGTAGCTGCCGAAGGAGAAGATTGCTGTGTAGCTGCCCAAGAAGCAAGATGTAGCAAACCACAAGCTTCATAGTAAAATATAAAATAATAGAAATGGGTTAATTTAAGATGTAAGAGCTAGCTAGGAATATGCCTAAGTCATTGGCCCAACAGTGCTGTAATTAATATAGTTTTTATGTGGTTATTTGGGTCTGGGCATCATGGAAACTAAAGTACAGTCTCCATTTACAAGGGGGCAATTGCTATGGCTGGCTGAAAGGCCTTAGTCGTCATTAGGTATTTTTGGTTTGGGTAACATCTCTCCTATGGTAACACCTTAAAGGCCACCCACCACCGCTAAGACTTCTGTCCCCTCTCTAAGCATTTAAGTTTGGCCCTAATGTCAAGGACACTCTGAGAGAATTAGGTCATACGGAGTCATTTCTCATCTATAGTCTTGGGATCCAGATTGGTATATTTTAGGAGGGCCTTTGTAAGGCAGTCCAGGAATGGAGAAGCGTTTTCATGTTTGTCCTGGATGACTCTTGGATTTTTCCATGATGCAATGCTTTTTAGGTAGTTTTATGGGGACTGGCCAGGAAACAAGGTATAAATTGGTCTCTAGCTAAAATGCCACCCCCACTTCCACCCCAGGTTTGTAGTTCCACTCGGATCCTGGTCAGGGACTGACTCAGCCCCAACTGGGTGGGTAGCGTTAGTTTGGTGTATCTCATCTGCATGCATCCTAGCCCGGTTGCAGACAAGGCGCCTGTGCTCCTTGGGGAGAAGGTAGCTGGTGAGAATCATATAAACATCATGGAAGGTGAGGCTGTAAGAGTGGGCAATAAATTAGAACTCTTTAATGAAGGTAGAGACGCCGACATTTTTCTAGCTGAGAGAGTTTGCTTAGTGAGAAGGAGACATGTGCCCTGACCAAGCCTTCCACCTGGGCGACTTTTCACAGGGGGAGAACCATGGTTGGGTTAGGCCAGGTAGGGAGAGGTAGAGAGGGTCCCATGGTGGAGCAGGAGTGCACAGCAGGAAGACTAAGGGCTACCTGTGGGCTGAAAGTGGGATCCTGAGAGGGTTGATTTGGACAGCCTATCACAGAAGATGGAGAGAGACCAAAGAGGCCAGAGAGGAAGAGAGGGACTGTGGGTTGAAGCTGATAAGGGGGAGGGTCATTAGTGTGACCAAAAATAGTGGAAAAATCATCTAGTTTGGGCTTCATTGAAAAACAAAACAAAAGGTTGGCTTATACCATGTGGTCACTTTTAATCAAAAGGAGAATGAAGTCACATGGCAAAACCGATCCTTTCTAACCCTAGCAAAACTGGCCATCAGCCACGTGGCTGTCTCCATCCTGATGGGGTGACAGCGGCTAAGATGGCAGCAAGCCACATGTTTCCTTTAAGATTACTCAGGTATAGATTTTTAACTATCGACCCCAGTGTTATGAGTTTTACGTTAACCCCTTTGTTACAGATTTTACAGATTTTCAATCATACCCAATACACTTACAAATCTTGAGGTACAGAGAGTTTACACAATAGTCTTAGAAATCTCAAGATAAGATAAGATATGCCTTAGCAAAAGTTTCAGCGAGTTAAACCCAAACCAAAAGAGTATGAAATGAATAGCTCCAGTCCCCACGGAGGGTAGTCTGTCCCTTTGCTTTGTTTTGCTGTCCTTTCTCTGTCACATAGTCAGATGGATCAGCTGATATGGGACGGAAATTTTGGAGGAAACCTTTACACAAGCATGCTTGGGTCCAGAAGAGGGGGAGCCATATCCAAACTCCAGAGTCAGCTTTTAGTTGAAGTTGAACAGCATAAACAATGGTCTGCTGCCCCTTATATCTAAGACACCTGAATTCCTGTAAACATCTTAAGGTGTAGACTATAAAAGGGAAGGCAAAACAACCAGATATTTCAAGACGGTGTTTTAAGGAGAGGTGAAACACTCTATCCTCCAAGGAAGCTCTTTCACACAGGAAGTAAATGATTCAAAATAGCTTCAGGAAATCTTCAAAACTGACCAGATTCACTAGTCTCCCCTTCCTCAAGGGTATAGAAACAGGGGCTGGAGAGATGGCTCAGCGGTTAAGAGCACTAACTGCTCTTCCAGAAGTCCTGAGTTCAATTCCCAGCAACCACGTGGTGGCTCACAACCATCTGTAATAAGATCTGGTTGCTGCCTTCTGGCCTGCAGACATGCATGCAGGCAGAATATTGTATATTAAATAAAGTTTAAAAAGAGTATATAAACAGTAAAGATTGTTGAGAGTCACCCCCAGACAAACCCAGCACCCTGGAAGGGGCAGGGACCAGCTGTCTTAGTTAAGGTTTCTATGCTTACAGTCCCATAACACTGTCCATCACTGAAGGAAGTTGGCAGGAACCTGGAGGCAGGAACTGATGCAGAGACCATAGAGAAATGTTAATTACTGGTTCTGCAAGGTTTGCTTAGCCTGCTCCTATTATACCCTCAGGACCACCTGCCCGTGGGCAGCACCACCCACAATGGACTAATTATAAAAACGCTGCCCACAGGTCTATCTGATGGGGCTATTTTCTCCGTTCCCTCTTCCCAAATGACTTGAGCTTGTGTCAAGTTGGCAGAAAACTAGCCAGCACACCAGCTCAGCAGTCTGAAGGAAGCAAAGACTAACCCAGCAGTTTAGAAGAAACAGACGCCAGCTAAACAGTCTGAAAGAACCAGAGGCCAGATGAGCTTCCTGGAAGAAGTTCAGAACAACCTAGCCGGTAGAAAGGACATTCGAACATGTGGAGCTGCCTGCAGGCTAGGTATGCTACAGATTTGCAGTTTTTCTGAGCTATCTCCCGTGCTGGGGTGGCTTTGGTGAGGCAGCTGTCTTTGAGTCATTTCTACTCCTATAAGTAGCCCTCATTCATATTCCTGTAAGTAACACTAATAAAACTCGTCGGCTCGCTAAGTTGGACTTTAGTGGTATCTGTACTTTGATCTATTGTCAGTTCCTTATCTAGGATAAGTAGGCATTTATTCAGATCTCCCCAGATCTCTGTTAGAAGCCACCAGCCTTTCCCATTCCCTGGCATAGTTACTAGACTAACAGTCCTGATCCTCTTGGGTCATGACCCCCAATGAGGTAGCTTTCTTCTCACATGGAGCTCCTAGAAGCCATAGGAAATGATTTGAGAATGTGGTGGGAGAAAGAAAAATGCATAGCCCATAATGGCCTCAAACTCATAATCCTCCCATCTCTGCCTCCTTCAGCAAATCCTACCAGCATGCACCACCATGAGCCCATTCCCTATGATGGGATACCTGGCTCAGCCTTGATACAGGAGGGATGGGCTTGGTCCTGCTTCAACTTGGTATACCAGACTTTGTTGACTCCCCAAGGGAGGCCTTACCCTCTCTGAGGAGTGGATGGGGGAGGTAGAGGCAAGAGAAGGTGAGGGAGGGGAAACCAGGGCTAACGTAAAATTTTTTAAATTTTTAAAGAAAAATAAGAAATGGGAAGGGAAGTATAGAGGTTTGTGATGACCCTTCATTTCTGCACTGATTAAAAAAAAATGAAAATAAAAATGTAGCCTTGATACAGAGCTTAGATTCCCGCAAGCACCCATAACATGTCTGTGACAGCTATGAGGCATCCCTATGGGAATGAGGTTCTCGACTCAGAGCCCCGTTGCGGGACAGGATAGGCTTCTCTGGCAGAAAACACATAACAAGCAATAGGGTATTCTCTGTGGCAATCATATACATAGCCAGTTCATGTAACATGTTTGTCTTGACCTGGACCCCACCCCACAGCCAAGAAAACAGAGCCTAAATCAGAGGTTTACATATGGGGTGTTTCTGTTCTCAGGTAACTATAGAGCCTGTGGGGGTGCAGGAGAGAGGGTCAAAACAAGCAGACTCCAATATGAAATCCATACAAGGATTGATCCCCAGGTCTTACCCAATCCCAGAGGCTGAAATGACGGCGTCTAAGCCCTCTTGTGGCTACTCAGGATCTACAGATGTCCCGAGCCCTGGACCCATCTAGCCACTCACTGTCTCTGCTAGCTGTCTTTTGCTGTGATAAAACACCATGCCCGAAAGGAACTTGGGAGACAAAGGGTTTGTTTCGCTTACATTTCCACATCACAGTTTATCATTAAAGGAAGTCAGGGCAGGAACTCAAGAGAAGAACCTGGAGACAGGAACTGAAGCAGAAGCCATGGAGAAGTACTTCCTGGCATGCTCTACCTGCTTTCTTATATCACCCGGGACCACCTACCCAAGCATGGCACTGCCCACAGTGGGTGGGGCCCTTCCACATCAATCTATAGGCCAGTCTTAGAGAGGCATTTTCTTAGTTAAGACTCCCTCTTTCAGGATATGTCTAGATTTGTGTCAAGTTGGCAAAAACCAACCAGCACACCACCTAAGACCACTTCTAGCATCAGGATAAGGACACAAGGTAGCCCTGGCTTGCTGAAGGAGCCTGACTCAGATTGGAAAGAAGAAGATAGAAGTATTTTAATTTACAAAAGGGACTACCCTGTTGTGCACATAGCACTTGAGGCTAGTTTGGCAATATTAAAAGCCAGATGCCCCTCTAGTTCTAAGATAATTCAAGGGTAGATGAAGGTCCCTTCAGAGTTGTATTGGGATATAACAAGCCATATTATCCATCTAACTTGAGCAGGCTGTGTCATAGAGGAACAGGAGTGGTCTAAGATTGACAATCTTCTATATTCAATGAGACACTGTTCTCTAAAAAGTAAGGAGGAAGATATCTCACGTGAGCTACAATTAATAAATATATGGAACTCATTAATATGAAATATCATGTCCATAAAAGTTTGCATGTAAGGGAAGGAGCTGGGATCAGTCAACAACAGAGAGCATGGAGGAGAGGTGGGAGGTCGGAGATTCTGGGGGCAACTGGACGCTCCCTGAGCGCTCAGGAGGGAAAGCAGTGTTGCTAGTGTAGCCATCAAAGCTCGAGATCTTAAACTGACAGCCTCTGCTTCTGTTGAGACTTCTGAGGGAAGCTGCTTCGAGATCTCCCCTAGCAGTCCCTCACCTCACAGGGGGACTTGCTGAGAAGCAAGCTTCAGCACCAAATAACTTGCAGCTCCTCTGTGGCCAGGACAATGCCAGAATATGCTTATTGGTCCTCTTTTGGCCCATAGCGGCAGTAGCTAGTAGGAAAGGCTGCCGCTGGACAAGAGCCTGGGATAGAGTGCAGCCAATGGCTCAGGGCCACCTCCCTCTCAGCTCTGCCTCGTCCTGGCCTAGTGACCCTAGCCTGGGCAAGTCATTGTGCCACATAAACTTGGGTGCCTTATTGCAAATTAGACCCTCCTCCCATTAACAAAAGTTAAATCACCTAAGGCAGGTGACATGCCTTGTTACCGTACTGCATGGCAACAGCCTTACTACCAGGAGGCAAACTGTAGGTTGTCAGCCTGTGCAGCCACCACTCTCTCCCTTGTTCCTCTCCTGTCTGTGAACATTTTTAGTCCCTCGCTTCCCCATGGTCTGTGGTATATTACATAATTTCAGGTTATCCTCAATGGTCAAGCCATTATGGAGGTGCAGGCAGCTGTCACCAGGATCACCCTGAATCCTCAAACATTCAAGGACATCCACTCTAGAGCGAGGTTCAGCCAAGTATCTAGGATGCTGGATAAGTCACTCTAGAGAACTTTCCAGCACACTGGGGTCACAGAGTTGATGATGTAGGCTGCCACTGGCAAATAAAATCTGAGTCTCTTGGTGGCTCTCCTGTCATATAAAGTAAGCTTTTCCCTATGGTCACTGCCACAGTATTGAAGGAAAGACAGGGTGCGGTGATTAGAAGATGCTGTCCCATAGGGAATCCTGCAACCACAAATAGATAGGTATTGGGTAGTAGACAAGGCATCAAAAACTAAACTCAGCTTATCCAAGTACAAACGGCTCAGGGAGAACTCAGGCTCACTCACAAGCTCCTAAGAGCAAAGAAAAGCCATTCCGTGGTAATTCCAGGCTACAGATCTGCTGGGCACAGCTACCTGTGTGCTTTTCCTGTGTCTCTTACCCCCACACTTTCCAGGGACACCATTCCAAACTACATATCTGTGTTGGCTCGTTTTATGTCACCTTGACACAAACTAGGTTATGTCTCGGAAGAGGGAATCATAATGTAGAAAATGCATCCATAAGATTGGCTTGTGAGTGAGTCCATGGTACATTCTCTTGACTGCTGATTGATATGGGAAGGTGGTCCCGGGTGCTATAAAAAAAAGGCAGGCTGAGCAAGCCACAAAGAGCAAGCCAGTAAGCAGCACTCCTCCCTGGCCTTTACATCAGTGCATGCTATCAGCTCCCAGCCCTGTTTGAGTTCCTGCCGTGACTTTTCTTAGTGATGGACCTTGATGGAGAACTATAAGCTGAAATAAACCCTTTCCTCTCTAAGTTGCCTTTGGTCATGATGTTTTATCATAGTAATATAAACCCTAACTAAGACAATATCAAATTCAGTCCTACTCAGATGACAGGTATCTGTGATCCCCAACCTCATTTGAGAGCTACTTTAGGTCACCCCATCTCTGCCATCCCCCCAACCCTACAGTCTGTTCTTCCCTTCTGCAGGAAGTCCTTCTATTAAGGACCTTCCAACACTGTCTCCAAACTGCTGGCCCTGTGGGGGCAGGGACAGGGTCTTTTTTGTGCACTGCCAAGTCCCCTTTGGCTGGCTGAGACCAACAATCACGTGAGCTGTTTGCTGATGCAGGTCCAGAATTCTGGGGCCAGGAAGTATCACAGGCAGCAGGGAGGAAAGGGGCTGGCTCAAGACAGACCTTGAAACATCTGGGGAGTAACGTCTCAAGAAGAGGGCTAAGCATGCTTTTTATGCCCATGAGGTGCTGGCTGAAGGTGGCTCCATACCCAAACAATTCTGGCCCAGTTAACACAGAGCCCACAGCCATGAGGCACAGAACACTTCATGCCAAGAGGTTATGCTTCCCACTTTCCTCTTTACTGTGGAACCTGATAACCAATATCTATCTGTTTTCCTGGTACAATAGCACCAAAAAGTTCTGCTGGCGTGTGGCATGGTAGCTGCCCAGTGCTGGGCAGGTGCTAGGGATGAACAAATGAATTCCAGGGACATCTCTCTCTACCACAAATGTAGAAGCTAAGGCTGTGTGTACCTACAGTTAGAGACAGAGAATGCCAAAATCACTCAAAATGTTCAAAGTGCTTTTTGAGCCGATCTCACACAATAACATAGAAATTGCCTATCTCAGGCCTATACAATGATTTGTATTATCTGGTTAATTTGATCAGCTGACATGGTACGGTCAGGTGGTATCCTGAGCTCCCTCATAGTTTATATTATTGTTCTATGGGTTTTGGTGACTGGGGACAGTATCTTGGGCTGGGGTACCTAGCTATAAACAGTTTTGTTGGGTGGCAGAGCACTTCAGATGTGAAATAATTCTATACCCTCAGCCCACACCATCTCCTCTTGAGGATCCTGTATTGGGAGCTGGATGGGGTGCCCTCTCTCCCTGGCTAAAGGAGTGGGTTGGCTTGGAGGTTACAGTGTCTCTGACTTTTCAGGTGAGTAGTTGCCCTGTGTGCATCACCAGATCAGACTCCTCAGCTGCTACTGAGCAAGAGAGTTTGGCTTTGCTTCTTTCTGAACTTTCAAGTTTTCGTATTCTGTTAGCTCTGAGAGTGTCTAGCATTTTCACTACTGCTATGCTGCCTGTCAGAATTAATGCTGTGCTTTGTGAATTAAGGCCACATATGAATAAAAGGTGGTGGCCAGCAACCCTGTACATGACCATTGGGTAGAAAGGACAATTTGTCCCCAAACACTGTGGCTCCTGCCAGTCTGCCTGGGTTGAAAGATTTGTGCTTCCACCAGCCTCTCAACAGACCACAAGTAAAAAGCCTGAGGGATCTGTTTGTTCTATGTCTACCTGCGTTAGTCTATTTCCTGTGGTTACAATGCGAAGGCCTGGGTGACTTCAAAAGAATGGAAGTTTGTCACATGGTTCTAGAGGTTGGATAAACCTAACAGCATGGCATCGGCATCTGATATAGCCTTGTGCTATCAGCTATGACCTAGTGAATATATCACACGATGAAATAGACAATCGTGCCTGCTAGGGGTGAGTGCAGCAGCCTCTCCCCCCTCCTTTTTCTTTAGTGGCTGGCTATATTGTCCAGGCTAGACTTGAACTCCTAGCCCAAATGATCCTCCCAGCTCAGCCTGCCAAGGAGCTGGGACTACAAATACAGGCTATCATCCTCATCTTCTGTTGCCTCATTCTGTTGCGCCAATGCTACCGTAGATTATACTCTGATGACCTCATCTAATCCAAATTGCCTCCCAAAGGCCCTCTCAGCAGCAATGGGAAACACGGCTCAGTGCTGCCAGCCTGAGGAATTATTTTCAGAGACCAGTACTTAAGTGAAGCTGGGATTCTTGACTTGCACCACAGAAAAGAATTACAAAACGAGACAGTATGAAGAGAACTCGAAGTTGATTAAGGAAAAGTTAGTTGCTGGGAGGCTGGGGCAGGATTGTCAAGTGTAAAGACAGGCTGAGCTACAAAGTCAGTTCCAGCCCCCTCCCCCCCCCCCCCCCCCCCCCCCGGAATGAATCCTGTCTCCAAAAAAGCCCAAATAAACAAGATGTTTTAATACAGTTTTAAGTACCAGTATTAAGAGGGAAAAAGAAAGCTGGGCGGTGGTGGCGCACACCTTGAAACCCAACACTCAGGAGGCAGAGGCAGGCAAATCTCCGTGAGTTCAAGGCCAGCCTGGTCTATAGAGCAAGTTCCAGGACAGCTAGGGTTGTTACACAGAGAAACCCTGTCTCATAAAACAAAACAAAACAAACAAACAAACAATTTTTAAAAAGAGAGAGAAAGTGGCCAAGAATGTGTGAGAACTTTTTTTTTTAGGTTTACTTATTTTTATTTTTTCTGTGCTTTGGTGTTTTGCCCCCATGTATGTCTGTGTGAGGGTGTCGGTTCCCCTGGAACTGGAGTTTAACACAGTTACGAACTACCATGTGGGTCCTAGGAATTGAACCCAGGTTCTTTAGAAAAGCAGCCAGTGCCTTAACCACTGAGCCAGCTCTCCAGCCCGTGAGAACATCTTAAAAGAGTCAAACTTGGGTATAGATATGATTTTGGTAGCCTTCGAAATTTTATTGTTCAAGGGATTTAAAAATTAAAATATTTTGATATATGTACTATGTCAAAAATTCTAAGAAGTTGTTATTTAGTAAATAAGATCATAGATTGTTTCTGAGTGTATATAAGTATACAGGGTGGTAATATGGAAATAGGTCTAAAAAGTTGAGGGAATCTTTATATTGTTGCTCACATAAAAATCATATTATTCTCAGTCAGCAGGGGTGATGGACTCTTTCCCTTCCCATACCTCTTTTATTTTCCGTCTTTCTATCCTGACTTATCCCAATCTCTAATTACCATCAACATATGTGTGACTTCAGGGATAAAGCTTTCATAACACATGGATTGTGAGGGGCGGGGTGCTAACCATAGCAGTTTTCTGGACAAATGTGCACTTTCTCCCAATATTTGTAAATATGAAGAGGACTATAAATCATGGATGCGTTATACAAACCAGAGGCGTGGTGATACATTCTAGGGTGGCACTCAGGATGCAAGGTTTCCTGGTTCAAGAACAGATTTTGGCTTTGACTGTGCCTGGGGCACTTACAAAGGGCCTTGGGGTAGGCTGGGTGGGATCTTTGCATGGCTGGGTAAGGCCCAGGAACAACCGAAGTGTTCCTCATCAGTGTGGCTGGGTCATCCCTCCCCTAGAACTGAGAGGGACTGGCCCTGCTGGCAGACTGTTGTCTTCCCAGGGCCTCCCTGATTTCCGTGGGGGTCTATGAAGGGTCAGACTCCCTGACTGCTGGAGGTCACCAAAGAGGCCTGTGATGAGGGGCTCTAAGCCATCGCTAGCTGGAAAGCCCATGTCCTGCTCACTAGCCTGTAGTTTTGGTTGACTTAACTTCCTTTTCCTTCTCCTTAATACCTGCTCCCCTAAATAGTGCAGATCTCAGAAGGAAAGAGAATAAGAGACTTCAAAATGTACAAGGAGTTGTGGGCAGCTGAGAAAATAGCTTTTGGCAGCCACCCTATGTTGGTATTATAAACCTCACTTTAGACACTGTATCAAGCCCTTATAGGTCCCATGTTTCTGCCTGACTTAGCATCCCATATAATCTTCTGTAAGGCTCACATAACTCGGGGGAACACAGAATCCATTTCCAGTTTATTCTAGGGGGCAAAGAAAAAGATATAAATGAGCAGCCAGGTGATAAGTACATTTTAGTACCAAGAATCCTAAGAACAGGACCTTCCGTTCCCACAGAATTAGGCTGTACCCGTCTGGTACCCTCACATGCTGAACATCTCGGTTTCACTGTTTAGGGGTCTTCTCATTAAAGCAAAAGATGCTTCTGTTGCCCAGGAAGTTCCAAATTCAGGGCTGAGTCAGGAACGAGGACAGAAACCAAATACAGATCTATTATGTCACACTGATGTCCAGCGTGGACATCCGAGGAGATTCTCCTATTTAGCACGTCTCAGGCCGATTCTGAGAGAAACACAGACTATAGGCCGTTTGTCAAAAACCACCTCTGTTAGCCATCCCTCCCTGAGGATATCCAAGTTGTAGCTGCCTCTCTTTATTAGCCACAACCCTCAGGAATCAGATTTCACCTCAGCAGCCCATGATGCAGGGTCATCCAGTACTAGGAACACCGAGTTTAGTTCCCAGGGCCCAACGCATCCCACCACCCAGCTGCCACTTTTTATGCAGAACTTCAGGGCATCCTCACACCGCCCCTGCATTAATCAGTATTTCTTTGTTGTTGTTTTACCTATATTTTATATAATAAAAGTGTGTGACTTCTGCAATAGAAGCCATGCGTCAGTCTCAGGACTTGCTCCCTTAGCCACCCGTCCCTCTGATGACTTATTCTCTGGATCCCGTTCGTGTGTCCTTATCATGGGCAACCACGGCAGGAGAGATGTTAGGAGACAGGCATGCTACAAAGGACTCCCCACCCGGAGACGTGGTCCCACAACCAGTGTGTGCCTTCAAGGAGCACTAAATTCCCAGGCTGCTGCTTCCCCTGTGGGGTAATGAGTAACGTGAAGATGAAACCCAGGGCTTGCAGTAGAGGTGGGGCTTTGTGTGCCAGCCCATTAAATTTGCAATGTAAATTCTTACTCTGTACTAGGAGCTGAACCTTCATCACTGACTCCTCACGACAGATCTTGAAGACGGTGTTGTCAACATGGGTCAGCCCCCAAGAATCTCCTGGGTCTTGTGTCCTCTCCAGGACTGTTTTCTTGCTGTAGACACCTACAGCCACAGACAGCATCATGCCTTGTTGGTCTCCCTGGTAACTGGGGTGAGGGATTGTGGGACCCAGTTGGAGCCCCTCCTCACTCATCTGGCTACAATTAGCACTAGTTATAGCTTATTGCCAGGGGTTGTTTGTGCCTAAGAACCACACTTGAGCAAAGCAGTCACCAATAGGCCTAATGTTAGCCTTTTTGGAAATGAATGGACTTGTATCAGATCAGATTGAAAATGACAAGACCTCATAGGCCCAGAGCTGCAGCATTTGGCAGCACAGGGTTCTGTGTCTGGAGGCCATGGCCCTTGGGGAAGAGCGAGCTATTTTTGCCTTCTGAGGTTTAGTACTTCCTGCCTGGATGCTTTGGAAGTACAGGAAACATATGAGGTTTAGCTGAGGGAAAGTGCTTCCCAAAGCATGAGCCCCGGGTGTGTGTGTGTGGGGGGGCGGGAGTGGGGGAGGCTCTTTACATCATGGTGCTGGAGAACTTGGCTGGCAAGAAGACAGTCTCCTGGGGATTCACAGGAGGTTATCTTCCCCAGTTCACCTTTTCCAGAGGAAAATATCCTCAAACCTTACTTAAAGTACAATTTTAGGATGGAAAATAAGTCAGAGCTGTTTATGCTATGTAAATCACATGTGCACAAGCAGAGAAAAATGAGTGAAGGAAGCCAAGACAGATGGGTAGTGTGAGAACAACATTCTACAGTGGGGGGCAGGGTCCCACGTAAACTGTTGGAGCTCCAGCAGCCACGCTCACCTTGCTTATAACACTGACATAGGGTCTCTCGGGGACAGGCTATTCTGGTCAAACATATTCTGAGAAAACACAGGAAACTCCCTTCCCACAAAACTAACATGAGTGCCGGCTGAGGCCCTCAGGCATGGCTGACCCAAACTGAGGTTGGGGCGTGGGCCATCCTTCCTCCCCATTCCTGGATATCACACACCTGGCACACACCTGCACACGCTGGCCATACTAGTTTGTCCAGTATCTTCTGTTTCATCCTCCAAGTCAGAGAAGGACATAAAGCTGGAGTTCTGCCTAGCTGCTCTTTGAGCCCAGAGCTTGCCAGGACAGTCCGGCTAGTGTCCACATTCTTAAAGTGATGACTAGGAGGAAGTGAGATTCAGGTGTTCAGCACCAAAGGAACATTATGTTGGACACTCTCCTCTTGGAGGCTGTGCTTTTCCAGTTTGGTGGCATCCGCTGGTAGGAACTCCTTGAGCCTCTACCATGTGTAGAACTTACTGGGCCTCATTGATTAGGATGTGATCTGCCGCTTGACCTTGGAAGCTGCCATCTAGGGAGTAGAGCGGATGCTGCCTGGCCAACTGCGAAACTTATTGAGAAAGGGCTGGGGTAGCGGCAGGGTAGACAGGGATGGAACTAGTCGGTAAGTGTCCCTAAAGATGACCTTTGGTCCTCAGCCTCTCAGCTAACTCTAGCTCCACGAAAGAAGAATGGAGATTGTGAGGATGTGGGGCTCATGAGGATCATGAAACTGGAAGTTAGTTGGGGTGCAAGATGGCCAGGAAAGTGATTCAAAGGAGATGGCAGCCATTCTGCCCACCCTTGCTGGACTTCAAAGAAGTGAGGACAGACAACATTGAAAAGTACCCACAAAGGGGCTTCCTGTTGACATTTTCACTCCTTCCCCTTCTCTTGGGCCAGAGCCTCTCTGGGCTCCACCCACCCTGCTGGGGTCACTGGCAGACCGTGGATATGAAACCATGCCACCCAGTTCCCAACCCTGCAGTGTGTCTTTTTTTTTTGAAACTCAGTTTGAAAGCCAGATGGTACCCCACACGCCAGCCAGCACTAGGCTGCCCACCAGCACCCTACGGTTTGTGCTGAAAAACAGAAGTGAACAGACTAACAAAGACCAGAAGTCATGTAGAACCCTAAATACATACATACTCAGGAGTCCAAGACAACAGGAGTCCGTGCTAACAGGAGGCCACTCCAAAGTGGACAGAGGATCCTTCTTATCTCCATGTCTCTAGGACAATCTTTTTATAGGTAAGAAGAAAGCCATAAGCCTTTTAGTTAGCGCTACAAATACAAACATCATTCTATTCTTTCCTGCCTTGTTTCATCCATGACAGACACAAGGCTTCTAGAGGGCTCCGGTTCAAGGGCTGGGTAAGAAAATAGGTACCACACCTTGGTAGGTGTTTGAGACAAGAAGTGGGGCACTGGATCCTCTTCCAGAAGGCAGTGAGGGAGTAGACATTGCTACTTGCCATTTCTATTGGTTACAGATGATGCAGGATGACAAGCCAGGGTGGCTGAGCTCAGGGATGGGCAGCGGAGCCGACTGAGCCTCTACCTCTCCTCTCACCCAGTACTTTCACTGTGATATTATCAGCTTGCTTGAGTGGGAAACAGCTTCATTGGTCACTTCAGTGGTCCCTAAGGACTCATGTCTGTGGTAAATATTTGTCAATTGTCCACATCCAAAAGCCCCCTGGGATAACACCCCAGATCTGAGCCCAAGGAAAGCCTAGCTTGGGCTCATTTCTGGCTAACTATTTTAACTTAAATTAATCTGTTTCTCCTTATCTACCTTTTGCTTCTGATCTTTTTACCTTTTTTTCCTTCTGTATATCTGAATTTCACTGCTTCTTGTGTCTTCTGGCTGGTAGCTGCCTGGCTTCTTGCCCTGGGTATATCCCCCTCTCTCTCTTTTCTTTTCTTCTCATTTTCTCCTTCAAGCTGAGATTTCTCCTGCTATTTATTCTGTCTGCATGCCAGCCCTGCCTATCCTTTCTTTGCCTAGCTACTAGCAATTCAGCTTTTTATTAGACCAATCAGGTGCCTTAGACAGGCAAGATCAAAAAAAATGCAACACATCTTTACATAAACAAATGCAGCAAAAACAAAAGTAACACACCTTTATAAGTTAAAGCAATATTCTGCAGTATAAACAAATGTAAAACATCTTTGCCTAGCTAAAATAATATTCCACAACAGCATTTAGTGTGTTTGAGGTGCTTTATCAAAACATCATAGTCTGGGTAAGTCATTTATTTTGCTTTTTTGGGACAGGGTTTCTCTGTGTAACCTTTGCTGTCCTGAAACTCACTCTGTAGACCAAGCTGGTCTTTTATCTACCTGCCTCTGCCTTCTGAGTTCTGCAATTAAAGGCATGTATCACTGCCTGGCACAGTCTGGGTAAGTTATAAACAGCAGAATTTTATTTCCCATAGCTCTGGAGGGTGGGAGTTCAAGATCAAGATTCCACTTTCTCACAGATAACAAAGATACAAAGGCTTCCTTAAGTTTCTTGTGTAAGGCAATTAATTCCATAAGCTAAATACATCCTAAATGCCCAACTAACATCATTATCTTGGGGCCAGATTCCCGAACATGGGTCTAGAAGACATGACTTTTCAGACCATAGCCATTTGCCCTCCTTTAAGTCCTGGGTAGTTAGCACTGAGGCCCATAAATACACACAGGTAGCTTTCCCCAGTATTTTGTATAAGCACCGAGAAGCCACAGCGTCTGGAGTTTTGTACCACTTTCTTCCAGACGCCCGCAATTACTCATCTGCATCCTTCATCCTGCTCCTCTTTGCTCTGATTCAAGACAACATGCTCTCACCAGGCAGTGGTAGCAGACAAAAAAAAAAAAAAAAAAAAAAAAAACCAGAACCAAACCAAACAAAAGTAACACATGCTCTCAGTACAGTAAACATAATGCCTTGCCCATTTCCCATCTTCTGCCAGTGCCAGTGCTGGTATCCATAGCCTGGCCCTTTGGTGGTATCTCGGTGAGACTCTCGCAACCTCAAAGGGTTCAAGCTTAGGCTCCACTACTCTTGGATTTCAGAATGGCCCCTGCTACCACCATGAACTTATATAGCATTTTAGCTCTCTGAATGTTTGCAAAAGGAACTTCTAGGTGTGTGACAAAGCTTTTCCTAAGGAGATGGAACATGCATGTTTACTCATCCCAGACAGGGAACTCATGACAGATCAAAGTACAGATACCACCCAAGTCTAGTTTGGTGAACCAGTGAGTTTTATTGGGGTTGCTTTCAGGAATAGAAATGACTCAAAGACAGCTGCATCACTAAGGGCCACCCCAGCTGGGAACATAAAGCACACTGCCCAGCCTACAGGTAGCTCAACAGGTTGGAGAGTGTCCTCTCTAGGTGCCTCAGTTGGTCTGAACCTCTTCCAGACAGGCTGGTTTCTGCGTCTTTGAGGCAGCTGTTTTGCTCTGAGCCTTCTTTGCAGCTCATCTTCTTTCAGTCTGAGAGGGGTTTTGTCAGCTTTTGTTTACTCTGGCATTAAGGGGGCCTAGTGAATCTGGTTAGTTTCAGGGACTTTCGGAAGCTATTTTGAGTTATTTCCCTGCTTGCTTAAGGAGCTTCCCTGCGGGATGGAATATTTCATTATCAAAGGAAACTGTTACACAATGCCAGGACTGTCAAAACGGCTCAGTCATGAAGAGCTCTGGTTGTTCCTGTGAGGACCTGAGTCTGATTCCCAGCACCCATATGTCAGTGCACAATCATTGATAACTCCAGTTCTAGGAGATCCAGAGCCCTCTCCTGGCCCCCACAGGTACCACACATACATATACGTGGTACCCATACACATAAAAAGATAGCCATAATTTTTTTAAAAAAGAGAACATCTAGTGTTGGAGGATACAGCAAAAAGCAACTTTCTTATTGCAAAGAGATTATAGGCAGTAAGTGAAGGGACCAGTATTACACCCCAAGACCAAGGTCTCAACACAAAGGAGATTTATTTGCCCCAGAGGGACAAAGGGCAGGAAATAAGAGACAAAGATAGGAGATAAACGATGAGGGATAAGGGGAAAATAACAAGGGCGAGGGGGAGGGGATTATTTGTCCTAGAGGGACAAAGGCCTGCCACTGGATAGAGGCAGAGGTGACTCACAGGCAAACAGCAGTTTATAAAGGTAAAAGGAGAAGCCCTACATCAGGATGAGGGTTTTTTGCTTGTTTGTTTGCTTGCTTGTTGTTTTTAGATTGGGCATGTTAATTAGGGCAGTCAAAAGGAGCTTTTGATTTCTCAACTTCAATACTCTGATAGGTGGATCTTGGTAGTTAGCCTCGGGAAGAGGAAGTGGCCACGTAAGGGAATAGACCTTGGTGGGTTGCTTCAGGACTGTAATCTAATGGTTTTTAGCAAGGAAGAGGGAGTGGTCAGAGGACAAGGCCTGCCAGAGCCCTGTTTGCCATGCTGGTCAGCTGGAACTCCTTCGTTGAGATATAAGCAACTCCAGCCTACTTCAAACACCTTGTGCTACAAAGGTGCAGAAACTACCTGTACCTCCTTTATCTTCAACCCGTATCTCCAGCCCCTTGTAGGAGCTAGAATGCTAGTTACTATGAAGTCATTTAAAATGAAACTATTCCCCACACATTAATTCTGAGAGACCATTAGGGAGGTCTTTGAAAACAAATACTTAAAGATGAGGTTGTATCTCATCTCATCTAATGCTTTATTCTTATTGGCTTTGCAATTTCAGTAAAAATATCACATGTGACATAGTGCTTTGCTTTGTAAGATATTACAGAATATTTTGCATTTGATCTTAGGTTTTTTTTTTGTGTTTTGTTTTTTTCCTGGAACTCACTCTGTAGACCAGGCTGGCCTCGAACTCACAGCCTCTGCCTCCCGAGTGCTGGGATTAAAGACATGCACTACTACCATTCAGCTTGATCTTAATTTTTAAAAGAAAACTTTTTTTTATATGAAAGAGGTGCTCATAGACATTCCCAGTGGGTTCGTCTAGGTCAGAGGGGTAGCACAGTGCTAGCCAAAGCACACTGAATATACAGAGCTCCTGGGTCCCTGTCACCTGCTTACCTTCTCTATGTGGGGTAAGTCAGGGAGCTCACAGTGACTTGCAGAGGGTTAGGGTTAGTGTCTATCATAGTCCCCGTTCGTTTATACAGGCAGGAAAAGGTTTGGCGATGCCTAGAACAGGCTGTAGAAACAGGTTGGGTTCCATTTCATCTCCTAAAATCAAACTTGTAAGACTGCTAAGGGGCTGGCAGTGGTGGCACACACCTTTAATCCCCGAACTCAGGAGGCAGAGGCTGGCGGATCTCTGAGTTCAAAGCCAGCCTGGTCTACAGAGCAAGTTCCAGGACAGGTTCCAAAGCTACAGAGAAACCCTGCCTTGAAAAACAAAACAAACAAAAAAGACTGTTAAGGGCACTAGGTTCCTTTGCTGTACTACCAGGGAGATTCTTTCCTTGAAAGAAAAGCAGGCCACTGTTTTCTACTGAGGAAAATGTTTCAATGCATCAGCACTACAGTCCTTAGCCAGAGAGTTGGCTCAGCAATTACGAGCACTTGTTGGTCTTGCAGAGACATGGTTTTGATTCCTAACACCAACTTGGTGGCTCACAATTCTGTAATTCCAGCTCAGGGGATCTGACACCCTTTTCTGACCTTCATGGACACTAGGAAGGCATATGGAACACACACAGACTGCAGACAAAACACTTAAATACATAAAATAATCTAAAACTAAAGTTTAAAAAAAAACACTGCAAGTCTCTGAAGCTTTGAGATCGTTTGTTATTTTTAAATTATATTTTCTTTAGTTGTTTTGCATGTGTTACGGGGGTGTGGGTGACTATGAACTGCCTATATGTTTGGAGGTCAGAAAATAACTTGTGGGGGTAGGTTCTCTCCTTGACACCATGTGGGGCCTGGGGCTCAAAGTTGGGTTTTAAGGCTTGGCAGCAAGCAGCTCTATCCACTGAACCATCTCTCCCATCCCTTCTGCTATTTTTAAATGTGGAAACATCTTGAGGGCTGCTTGGTGCCAAGGCCAGTGGGTGACCTTGGTGTCACCCCCTCAGAAATGGAGGGTGTGGACGACCAAAATATGCCATCTTAAAATACACTTCTAGTTGTGGGATGATTACTCAGAGAAAACTGCAGGCACAAGTCAGAAAAGCCTCCGTGTGGAAAAGAAACGCACACGGGTTATTTACATTAGTAATCAGGCATTTTCTCTGAAGACCCTCCTCTCTATCTGGGTTCCCATCTTCCCTCCCACATCTTTCATGTGATCCAGAGATTGTCACCTGTCCTTTGAGAGTGATTTCCTGAGTCCTTCTGGCACTGTGTGCGGGACTCCTGCATTTTGGGACTCTCACAGTTCACAGAACACTTCCTTCCCTCATCATCCTCCAGGAACCCTTGGGCCGGAGAATCTCTGTGTAGCATAGAAACCCAGTCATCTGGCTTTGATTGCGTTTCGCGCCTCCGAAGGCAGGCTACACAAATTATCTACCGCTGGTTACTCCAGATCCAGACCAGCCTAGCCAGGCGATCCTCCCACTGGGCGGGGTCCTTCCTCCTCCTCCTCCTCCTCCGGCGCAGTCAGACCAAACACAGTTCAGATAAAATGTAGCCTATTTATTTTAAACTTACTGCCATTTCCCTTTTTAAAGTTATCCAGGCCCAACCTCGGGTGGTCGGTTTTGGATCTTTAAGTCATCACCCACGCGCACAGGTTGGCACCCCTCACAAGTTCCCCCGTTTCTAAAATATTTTTATCACATTCTTATGACTGTGGACTTCGGTTTGCAATTATTTCCATCAGGTGGGGCAAGACGACTTCCGCGGGGCAAGAAGCCGCAAAGACCGGCGAGTACTACGAGAAGGGCTGAAATCCAGGAGCGCCCACGGCCTCCGGGAGCCCAACCCTTTGCTCGGCCAGGCCCTGCCCACACCCAGTGTAGGCTACGGCCACCTCCCGGCCCCAAGCCCCTCCTTAGCTGCTCGGGCAGAGGCTGGCTGCTCGACCCGCGAGCTCACGAGCCCTTGGAGACCCCGGCAGGCCGCCTAGCAGTGCTCTCTGCTCGAAGCCCCGCCTTTCCTTCCTGACTGACGTGTCTCTGCACCAATAGAACGTGACTATCTTCTGCCCCGCACGGCCCGAAAACCCGCTAGCGGCCAGCGCCTAGCGACCCATGTGGCACGGCGCCAATCGGAAGTGGTCCAGTCTCTGCACCGCCTCCCGGAGCTTGCTCTGCAAACCGTGGCTGCTTGTGCAGGACGCGCGTGCAAAAGAAGGGCGGTGGAGCCCTGCCATGCAGCTCCCCGAGGACGCCACTGGGCATGGCCCGCTGGCCTCAGTGGTAGGTACGGCGGGGTGAGGCACGGCTCCGCCCCTCGTCCCTTCTGTAGCTTTTTCTCCCTCCGGACCTGGTATTTCATCTTTTTCTGGGCTCGCAGCCGCTAGGGTCTTTCCGGAACACTGCCACGGGTTCAGGAACCTCAGCTTGGACGGCACCCACCCTTTCCTGTGTCAAGGCGAACGTGGGTACAGATGGCGCTCCTGCTAGAGTTCCTACCGTACACTAACCTACACACCTACTTCCCAGCACACCGGCGCCCACCCCCACTCCCTTAGCCCCGCTCGCCACACCTGTCCCACATTACCTAGCTGGTGGGTTAGACGTCAGGAGCCAGGACACCTTGTAGGTACGGTTCAGAGACTCAGCGTCATTTGTATTTTTCATGCCAATCTTACTGACATTGGGAACAGGTAAAATCAAGGCCTAGCCTAACCTCGTTAACAATTCACACGTCCCTTTTTTATTGTTAGGTCTCTTGTAGCTCTGGCTGGCCCGCAACACAATTAAGGCCTAGCCTAACGTTGTTAAAAATTCACACATCCCCCCCCCCCTTTTTTTTTAATTGTTAGGTCTCCTGTAGCTCTGGCTGGCCAGCAACACCCGTAGCTGAGGATGACCGTGAACTAACACTGCAGCCTCCACACACACCCATTTAACTGATAACAGATATGAGTCACCACACCCTTCTTCACTTGTAGGTCTTGAGAAAATTAAAAATGTTCATTTCCTTTACAAAGTAAGTCCAGAGGACTGGGATATATGCTATACACATGCAAGGCCCTGGGCTCAATCCCAAGAAGCTCAAAAAAATAATAAATAAAAAGCCTTTAGGCATTCATTTTCACAACAAACACAGACAGGAGGAAATGCCACTTCTGGATCCCCACCTCCTCAAAGAGCATTTTGTTTGTAAAGAACTTGGTAAATTTTGTCTTCAATACTCAAATTTTTATAGCTATGTTTAGATATAGTAATTTAAATATTATGTGTAGATGTTATCTATAGTGATTTATATAAATATTGTCTATATTGTATGTAGGCTCTGGAGATTTTGTAGCTACTGTCTAGGTTACATGTAGCTATGCAACATGTGCATGTTATGTGTGTGTGTGTTCACACCTACTAACCTATTGGTTTTCCTTCTGAGAAACTTTGGTATTTGCACGTTAACTCAAGGGTGGCACCAACTGTTAATTTCTGTGGCTGTTCTTTATTGCTCACTGTATATAAAATTGAGGCAGTTGCGTTGACAATTGCTCTTTTGGTCATCAAGTTTTAGTGATTTTATTTTATGCCACTTTAGAAACTTTTGATTTTATTTATTTTGATTTTATTTCTCTCACTTCCTGAGAGAAAGTGCTAGTGCCTGAATTCAAGGACAGAACAAAGATTAAGGGTCTCTACAGGCCCCCTTGGTCCAGCTGTTTGATTAGCTGTGCAGGAGTATGCAGGAGTCACGTGACTGGAGTGTGCCATCTAGTCAAGGGGCTTTATCAGAATGGTGATGCTTTTGCCTAGTGATTAAAATAATGAATTTACCATTGAGCTGGAGGGGCATTTTGATGCTTTTCAGGTTTTTTCCTCCCTTTCAGAAGCATCTAGAAGGGAATAAGGATAGAGAGGTCAGTGGTAAAGGCACTTTGCACCAAGCCTGACAACCTGGACTTGTTCCCCAGTGTCATGTATACATACACAGCAACAGATGAATAAATGAAATAACTTTTTGAAGGCATCAGGAACTTGAGGAGCTATAGTCTTATGAACCAAATGAATGACAAGAGCTTAGAAAGGAGAAATAGATATCTTTGGATTGCTGGGTATGCCTATCATGAGGCGCGGTTCTAGGCCTTCTGAAGGCCAGATCCCCATCTTCTGGGATAACCATCTCGTGGATGCTGAAGGGCGTGCGGTTCCCCATGACTGTTTGCTAACCCATTTCTCTGAATTCTAGACTATTATCCTCCCAGTGCACAATGCTGAACTGTGGCTGGATGAGTGCTTGGCGTCTGTTTTACAGCAAGACTTTGAAGGCACCATGGAGCTCTCTGTTTTTAATGATGCCAGCAAGGTATTTATGAGCCAGCTGTTGGGTGACTTAATGCTTTACAAACCACACTTAAGGGCGTTTCCTAACCGGCAGTGTCACACTTACAGGACAATTCTAGGACCATCATTGAGAAATGGAAGGTGAAACTGGAAGATTCTGGCATCTCTGTAGTCATTGGAGGCCATGACTCTCCTTCTCCCAGAGGAGGTAACATGCTACATTATAATTATAGTTTGTTACCAACCTATGAACTTAAATGGTTTCATATTGTTCCAGTCTAGAGAAAAGTATCCTGGTGAAGAAAAATATCTTGGTAATCTTCAGGTCTGGTGTTTAGGTCTGCTGCCTGCTGAGAACCAAGTGGACCTCAGCTTCTGTCTGTCTTGTCTCTCTGCCTGCCTCTGCCTCCCTCCAGCCACTTTCCATCCTTTGGTAAGGATTGATTGGTGTCTCAGTGTCCACTCCCAATGTGTAGCTGGAGCCTAATTCACATGTAGGTTTTAGGAGGTGTGACCTTTGAGGTGATGGGGTCTTGGGGGTGGAGATTCATGATTGAGAATGGGATTAGTGCGTCATAGAAGAGGCCCCAAATAGCCCTTGACACTTCTCTTATATGAGGACAAAGGGAAAATAACTTCAATGAGCCAGGCATCAGTCTATTGATCTTGGATGTATCGCAGTCTCTTGAGTGCATGAATTACTCTGGTCCAAGGCACTCGCTGATGTAGTTCATGTCTACAGATTCATTAGTTCTGGACATTTAATATCAACACAACCATAATATGTACTGTTGTAACTGACTTAGTTCCTTAAGTACCGTTTTATATTAATATTCATCTGTTATATCAATACATTATTCCTTGTTAGAGAGTAATTCCGTTACACAGATAAACTATGATCTATTTATCCATTTCATCAGTTGATAGGCATTTAGAGTTTTGCAGTTTGGAAATTTTTTTCGGTGGTGCCCATACAAATATTTGTGCACAAGTTTTTGTTTGAACACTTATTTTTCAACTCTTTGAGTATATAAGCATTGTTTTTTTTTAAATCTGTTGAGCATATGCCTTATAACTCTATATTATCTTGAAGAACTGCCATACTGTTACTCTCACTGATTATACTGTTTTACACTTTCCAGTTTACTCACACAGACTATCACTTGCTGTTCTCCTTTGTCAATACTATTGTAGCCATTCTGGTCAGTGTGAAGTAACTCACGGTTTTGTTTGCATTTCCAAGTGGTTAGTGATGCTGAGCCCTCCATGTATTCTCTGGCGATGTGTATCTGGAGAGGTATCTGTTCAACTCTTTGCTCACTGTTTACTTGAGTCTTTTTTTTTTAAATTTATTTATTATGTATATAGTGTTCATGTGGTTGCTGGGAATTGAACTCAGGACCTCCGGAACAGCAGTCGGTTCTCTTAACCTCTGAGCCATCTCTCCAGCCCAAGTCTTTTGTCTTTTCATTGCTGAGATCTAGAAGCAGTATACATATGTGGCATACCAAAGCAAAGCATTATTAGAATGTATAATTTACATACATTTTCTCACATTTTGGGGGATTATCTTTTTATTCTTTTGTGGTAGTTAACCTTTGGTGCACAAAAGTTTACAACTGATGAAATCCAGTTTAGTTTTTCTTCATGGCGTGTCTTTTGGTGTCAATATCTAAGAAAACCATTGCTTGATCAAGGGAGTAAAGAAATTACTCCTTTGTTTTAGAGATCTTTATTCTTTTAGCTCTTATATTTAGTCTTTAATCCATTTTGAGTTAATTTTTATAAATGGCAGGAAAGGTAGGAGACTAAACATTTTTTGAAAAATCTTTAGATGTTATCTTGTTTCAACAGCGTTCAGCATTTTTTTCTCTTTTTTCCTTTTTTTATGTTTATGGGTGTTCTGCCTGCTTGTATGTCTGTGCACCACGTGAATGTTCCTGGTGCCCTTGGAGGCCAGAAGAGGGTGTCAGATTCATGGAGACTGGAAATACAGATCGTTGTGGGCTGCCTTCTAAGTGCTGGGAATTGAACTTTGGTCCTCTGGAGAGCAATCAGTGCTCTTAACCATGGAGCCATCTCTCCTGTCATCTGCAGCTTTCTTTCTTCCTTTCTGTGTGTGTGTATGTGTGTGCGTGTGTGTGTGCATGCATGTGTGTGTGTGTGTGCGTGTGTGTGCGTGTGTGTGTGGTTTTTCAAGACAGAGTTTCTCTGAGTAGCCCCGGCTATACTGGAACTCACTTGTAGACTAGGCTGGTTTTAAACTCAAGAGGTCCGCCTGCCTCTGTCTCCCAAGTGCTGGGATTAAAGGCATGCACCACCATGTTGGCATCAACAGCTTTCTTAAGAGTCTTTTTTCTCTAGAGAACTGTCCTGACATTCTTGTCAAGAACCAGCTAACCACAGACACGCGAGTTTACTTTTTGTCTCTGTTCTATCCATTGTTTTCTGTCCCCATCCTTTTGCCAGTTCCATGTTTTTGGCTATTGTAGCTTTTTGTTAGGTTTTCTGGCCATCTGTGTTGCAGAAACAAGCAGATACAAAGCCATTGATGTATATTCTCAGCCAAATAAATTGTTTTCTTAACTTCCTTCTGCTTATTTTTCTTATTGTTGATACTGTAGATCTTATACCTTTGCTTAACTTATTTATTAGCACGAATACTTTTTTTTTTTAAAGATAGTGTAGTGTATTCACAGAGCCAGAGGTAGTCTTCCTTATGATTTGATCTTGGACTGTATGTATGTATGTGTGTGTGTGTGTGTGTGTGTGTGTTCATGTATGTGCATATTTGTGCCTCATAGCCCAGGCTAGTGGTCTAGAACTCACTATGTTGCCTAGGGTGGCCTTAAACTCATGATTTTTCTGCTAAGGATCCTGGGTGTTGAGCTTATAGTTATGTGCCACCATGCCTAGCTCCTGGTTTAGTTCTCTTCTTTTTCTTGTTTAATTGCCCTGGCTAAAATCTCTTATAAAGTACTGAAGTAGTAAAAGTAGACATCCTTATCTTTACCCTGACCTTAGAGGGAAAGCTCACAATCTTCCTCTCTTGAGTATGGTACTAGCTATGAGGTTTACTAGTGTCCTTTATTAAACTATGGGGTTTACTAGTAGCCATTGTCAAACTAAGGAAGCCCTCTTGTATTGCAGGTTTATCGAGGGTACTATTTTTAATCACCAAAGGGGTAGGTGGGCTGGATTTTTGTCAAGTGATTTTTTTTTGGGGGGGCATCAATTTGAGAAACTGGTTTTTCTACTTCACCATGTTATATAATTACACTGATAATCATTGTTGAACCAGTTTTGCATTATTTGGGTAAGCCCTACTCAGTCATTCTGTGTAATCTTTCTACTAGACTGCTGAATTCAGTTTCCTGGTGTCTTGTTAAGGGTGTGTGTGTGTGTGTGTGTGCATGTGTGTTTGTGTGCAAGTACGTACATGGAGGCTAGATATCTGGTGTCATTCTCAATTTTATTTTTTGATCAGCTTCCCCAGTGCTAAGATTATAGACATATAACACCACGCTTGGCTTTTTATGTGGGTGCTGGAGTTATAAACAGTTTCTCGTGTGTATGTGACAAGCACTTTAAATAACTGAGTCATTTACCATCTCTTATTGTTTTTTTTAAATTAATGTTTTTTCTTCAAGACAGGGTTTATCTGTGTAGCTTTGGTGCCTGTCCTGGAACTAGCTCTTGAAGACCAGGCTGGCCTCGAACTCACAGAGATCCTCCTGCCTGTGCCTCCTGGAGTGCTGGGATTAAAGGCGTGCACCGCCACCACACGGCCTAATTAATTTTTTTTTAAGACAAGCTTTTACTATGTAACTCTGGCTGGCCTGTAACTTGCTGTGTAGTAAAGCTGACATAGAATTTACAGATCCACATGCCTCTTCCTCCTAATTTCTAGAATTAAAGGTGTGAGCCGCTACACTCGGCTTTTATTAAGGGTTTCTGTATGTGTGTTCATAAGGGATGTTGTTGTATGGTCTCCAGTTCTTGCAGTATTTTTTGGTAACTTTGATGGGAATTGTGACCTGTAGGACAGCTTAGGAAATGGGAAAGAATGGGACTAGTGTTAATTATCCTGTTTGCTAGAACTCATTGACAAAGCCAAGAATTAGATCCTGGGCTTATTTCTTTGCCTTATTCTTGTTCCTGGGTCATTTTTTAGTTTGTATGTCCAGGAGCTTCTTTGCTTCTCCCAGGTTACTGGCTTGCAGCGTCCAGAGCGTCCACTTGTAGCCCTCTGAACCCTCATCAAGGCTGACAGTAATGTAACGCTCCTCATTCCAGTGATTCGAGTCTTCCTTTTCCCCCACCTAGCTATGCTGGTTACTTTGTTCATTTCTTCATAGAAACATGTTTTTAAATTTTTTTTATGTGCATTGATGTTTTACCTGTGTGAGGGTGTCAGATACTGGAGTTACAGGTAGTTGTGAGCTGCTGTGTGGATTCTGGGAATTGAACCTGTGTCCTCTGGAAGAGCAGTCCGTGCTCTTAACTGCTGAGCCATCTTTCCAGCTCCCCTAAAAACAGCATTTTTTTTAGTTGCTTCTTTTTACTCTGTTTCTTTCTGGTCATAAGTGTTATCTTTTTGATTGATGGATTCTTTTATCAGTATATAATGTTGGGTTTTATTTGTTTTCTTGCTTAAAGTAATTTAGGAATAAAATCAGTTTTGTCTGGTATTTGCACAGTTAACCAGCTTTGTGATTAGTGTATGGAATATTTTTTACATGCTGTCTTTCAGCTTATGTGTGCATTTGGATCTTTTACAACATTTAGAGGAGGTGTCCTTTTTTGGTTTTTCAAGACAAGGTTTTTCTGTATAACAGTCCTGGCTGTCCTGGAAGTTGCTTTGTATACCAGGCTGGCCTCAAACTCTTTCAGATCTCACTGAGATCCTCCTGCCTCTGCCTCCCACATGCTGAGACTAAAGGTGTGCGCCGCCACCACCCAGCTTTAGAGGAGTCATTTTTAAATTTACTGTTTTGTTTTGAGAGAGGATCTTACTGTTAACTCAGGCTTGTGATTCTCTTGCCTCAGTTTCCCCAAAAGCTGAGACTGTAGATAATAAGCTGGCTAGATGACTTATTTTTAAGAATTGTTCTGCATGGCCAGGCTATAGTGGCGCATGCCTTTAATCCCAGCACTCGGGAGGCAGAGGCAGGCGGATCTCTGTGAGTTCGAGGCCAGCCTGGTCTACAAGAGCTAGTTCTAGGACAGGCTCCAAAGCTACAACCCTGTCTTGAAAAAACAAAAACAAAAACAAACAAAAAAGAATTGTTCTGCACTATTTACCTTTTAATTGAAGAGTTTTATCCTTTTAAATATAATGTACTTCACCTATAAGAACTTTTACTATTTTACTGCTGCTTTATAAAAGTCTTAAATCTCTTGTGTTCATTCCTCAATCCTTTAATTCTTCTTTGTTGCAGGTGCTTGCTTGATTAGCGTTCTGTTTGATTTCCTTCTTATAGCCTGTCTGTATGATTATAGTTAGTTACTGTAGGGATTATGATAGTCATCTTCAGTTTATCATTAATCTGGGTCGAATTAATAGCATTTCAGCTTCAGTTCCTCACAGCTCTGAACAGCCTTACTTGATGTTACAAAAATTACCTCTTTGTTTTGTGTCCATAGAGATACATTTATAAACTGGGCCTATTGACAAAGATTTTGTTGTCGTACATGTCATTCTTAAGTCGTATTGCACAGTATACAGATCGCAGTAAGACAATGCCATCTTGTCTATCTGCCTGAGCCACAGCTTTATCAGGTACTGTTCACCTCCTTGGGCTTCAAGTTTCTCTTTAGCCCTAGGATTCTCCTCCCTCTCGATAGGCAATCCATGAACTTCCTCAGTTTTTGTTTACTTGGGGATATCTTGATTCCTTCATCTTTGAAGGATAATTTTTGTTTGTTTGTTTTTGTTTTTTTTGAGACAGGGTTTCTCTCTGGAGCAGCCCTAGCTGTCCTGGAACTTGCTCTTGTAGAGCAGGCTGGTCTTGAACTCACAGAGATCTGCCTGTCTCTGCCTCCTGAGCGCAGGTATTAAAGGCGAGCTCCACCACCGCCTGGTAATTGAAAGGTTAATTTTGTAACAACTGTAATTTCTTGTTTCAATTTTTTATTATTTTATGTGTATGTTTGGGCATCATGTGCATGCCTGGTACCCTTAGAGGCCACAAAAGGGCATCGGATTCCTTGGGATTAGAGTTACTGACAATTGTCAGCCACCTGTGGGTGCTGGGAATTGAACCCAGTACTTCTGGAAGAACACCCAGTGGTCTCAATGGCAGAGTCATCTCTTCAGCGCCAACAGCTATAATTTTATAGGTTAGAATATTAATAATGTATTGCTTACATATTGTCTTATGCAGATGCCAGTGTATGAGTGAGGTGGTGTTGAGGAAGCAGTCGAACTTCCAGGTTGCCCAGCCCTTCCTGGGTGTTGAGCAAACCTAACCAGATACTGCATTTGGCTTTTTACATGGGTTTTGGGGATCCAAAAAGTAAACAAAGAAATAGAACACCCCGTGTGATGGTTTATCCTGGTTATCAGTTTATTGGATTTGCAACAACTGAAAAGCAAGTTGCCGTGCAGTCCTCGAGGGATTTTATTGATCAGGTTCTTTGAGCTGAGAAAACTAAATGTGGGTAGCGCCTTCAGGAGGTAAAAAATGGAAACTTTGCTTTTTGCCTGGATCCTTAATGCTCTCTGGCAAGTTCACCTACCTGTTACTGTTGAAGCTGCCACCGCTATCTTTCTCCAATATAAAATACAGCTGCTTTGATCCCAATGTGGACTGAACACTCATATTCTCTAGGAATCGTTCAGGTCTTTAGCTCCACATTGGACTTCTGAGATACCCAGCTTCATGGACTACAGGATTCTCAGCCTCTCCAGTATGAGACAGTGTTGTGCAGGACTAATGTCTGAACCAAACTACTGCCATTGTCAGTTCTGTAGATTCTGCTCCCAAAAGATCTCCACAGGTGTGCCTGTTGACTCTTCCCCTTCCCTCATAGGAGGAGAGGTTGAACCCGTTCAGTTTCCCTTGCCAATGACCTGTGTGCAATTTTGTCCTAATTACATGGGCTCTTGGGGCAGGGTTAAAGGCTGTAAGTGTGGAAGGACCAGGGGAAGGGCCTCCGTGCAGCCTAGGGAAGCTGTCGCTCCTGCTGAGTGCAGACCTTCTAGTGTGGCCACTTTAAGGCCAACTCCTGACCGTCATCCTTCACCCCTTTCTCTGTAAGTACATTTAATAAACTCGTCGGTTTTCCCAGGTGAACTTTGGTGAAATCATACCTCAGTTTGTTGTTGCGAAGGGATTTTAGTAACAGTTAGCCATGGATAGACTACCCAGACATATAAGTCAATCCAATAAATTCTCTTTTAGTATATATTCATTCCCTCTGTTCCGCTTTACCCTTGAACTCTGATTAATACACCCTATAAGTGATAAGTCATTCCATTCTTGTAACTATGGAGTTTATTTATTCATGTTTCTAGCACTTTTTTCTGTGTTGTGATTTACTTGTTTTGGAGTTTGTTTGGCTTCCTAAATGTTGCTTACTGTTGACTGTATCTGGGGGTTTCCACCATGATCCTTCAGTCATTTTTTCCTGCTTTTTTATTCCCACCACTTGCAGCATATACACCATGCACACCTGGTGTGCTTAATGGTGTTCTTTGTTCTCTGTTTTGTTTTTTGTTTCTTTTCTCCGTTTTTCCAAGTAGCAAAATCTTTATCCATCTCTTTCCAAGTTTCCAAATTCTCCAGGGTTTAATGTAGTCTTGGGTCTACTACTGAAAATCAGTTTCTGGTATTATATTTTTCAGCTTTAGGATTTTTATTTGGTTCCTTACTTTTAATTCTGCATTTTTGTTAATGCTGTTTTGAAAAATATGATGTTAGAGCTTTATTTCTGTGGTCATGGCTTCCTTTGCATGTAATGTATTTATCCTGACTGCTCTGACTCTCAGCTCTAAACCTGATGTCTGGGTTTTCATGCTGGAAGTTTCTGTTCTCTGCCTTTTGACCTGAGTATAGGGAATGCATTCCTGTTTCTTTTCATGGCTTCTGTTTTCTACTGGAAAATGGCAATATAGATAACAGGCATCTGGTTGCTGTTGATACTGCTCACCTCCTCAGAGGCAGGTACCTGAGATGACTCTCGTCTTGGCTGGACGGTGGACCTCTTTCTCTGTCTACACCTTCAGCTACAGTAACTGCTGCTTGCTGTTGTTTTGTCTGTTTTTGTGACATTGTGGGGAATGAATTACTGCAGAGACTAGTCCAGTCAAATTTAGGCCCTATTTAGGGATAATTCCTGAGGCCAGTGTTTTTAGTGCAGACTCCTGTTCCCATCACCTCTGCAGTATTTTAGGGCACCTGGTATCACTGCATTGTTAAATATGAGGTCTGTACCTCTGTGGTCTGTGCTCTGCTAAGCCTAATTCTCCTTGGACATTGTGATTGAATAGGAGTGGTCCCTATAGGCTCATATATTTGAGTGCTTGGTCCTTAGGGCGTGGCACTACTTGAGAGGGATTAGGAGGTGTGGTCTTTGAGTAGATGTGGCCTACTTGGAAGAAGTGTGTCACTAGGGGTGAGCTCAAGCCAGGCCCAGTGTCTCTGTCCATGCCGCCTGGGGATCCAGATGTAGAAGTCTCAGCTACCCTGTCTGCCTACATGCTACCCTGCTTCCTGCCATGATGATAATGGACTAAACCTCTGAAACTTAAAGCCAGCCCCAATTAAATGCTGTCTTTTATAAGAGTTGCCTTGGTCATGGTGTCTCTTCACAGAAATAGAACACTGATTAAGACAGTCATACAGTCCAGTCACAGTTCTGTGGTGCAGATGAGAGAAGCTCTTGTATGCCCAGACTTGCTGAATGAGCTGAGGGCTTGTGGCTAACTGTACAGTAATCCCTGATGTCACTCAGCTTGTCCCTCCCTATGGGATGCCAGCTCTGTGCTACAAGCCAAGATCAGGACACCCAAGGCCCCCAGTTTCCTCAGGGACACTACTGTCAAGATAGAAAGAGCTTCGTTCTATGGGTCTGGGAAACAGATGGCAGCTCCCAGTTGTCATTCAGGAGTTCGTAGTTCTCTGCCGGTTCACCTGGGGCTTAGTTTATACCAGGTAGCTGGGCCAGGATGAGACGTGTGTGTATGAGAAGTGTATATCCTGGCTAGTTTCATGTCAGCTTGATATGAGTTACCTGAAAGATTATGTTGGCTAGTTTTATGGCAGCTTGACACAGACTAGAGTTGCCTAAAAGGAGGGAACCTCAATTCAGAAAACACCTCCATAAGTTCTGGCTGTAGGGCATTTCTTAATTAGTGATTGATAGGAAGGGCCCAGTCCACTGTGGATGGTGCCATCCTTGGGCTGGTGGTCCTGTGTTCTATAAGAAAGCAGGTTGAGCAAACCAGTAAGCAGTACCCCTCCATGGCCTCTGTATCAGCTCCTGCCTCCAGGTTCCTGCCCTGCTTGAGTTCCTGTCCTGACTTCCTCTAGTGGGGGACGGCGATGTGGAAGTGTAAACCAAATAAACCCTTTCCTCCCCAAATTGCTTTTGGTCATGACGTTTTGTCAAAGCAATAGTAACCCTAATGGGGTATTGCTGTGACAGACCTGACCATGTGTTTTGGGGAGGGCTGTGGAAGGACTTTGGAACTTTGGGCTAGGAAATCATTTAGTGTTGAGAGCTCAGTGGGCTGCTCTGTAGGAGCTCAAGAGATGAGAACACTGAGAGCAGTGCAGGAGATGGAGGCCTGGCTTGTGAAGTTCCAGAGGGAAGCAGAGACTCTACCAGGCTTTCGTGTGAAGCATCTGTGGTGTCTGGTCAACTGGAGCTGAAGAATCAGCTGTGATTAACAAGGAACCAGAAACATTAAAGTTAAACCTTTGCTTTGCTGGAACAATGGGTGTTGGTCAGTCGGGGCTGAGGAATCAGCTGTGATTAAGAAAAGACCAGCATCTCTGAGGTGAAGTCTTCTGGGACATGTTTGCTCAGGGTCAGCACAGAGAAGCTGACGTACAGGTTTTGCCAAGGTTTTACTCAGGTCAGCAGCTGAACTTCATGGTGTTAGAGTCATCCAAGGTGGTCCTGGTTTTGAAGGCATGAAGGGGACTTGGAGAGCAACTGAGGCTTAAGGCTTAACACTGTGTGGCAGGGCTGGAGTCCCTGAAGAGATTCCAGGAGAGGCTGTTGGTTAAGATGCAGTCCATTCGAAGCAACAGACTCCAGCATTTTGGAGACGACCACCAAGAACAGCAGCAGTGGTTGAGTGGAATCAGCTGGAGCCTAGAAGATGCGTTGTGTGTGGTGCAGAGTCAGAGAAGTGACCCAGGCCCGTTGGAGGAGCGCAGAAGATCGTGAATCAATCCTGGACATCGGATGTTGAGATAGTTAAACTGTGGGGGTTTGGTTTTGCTTGGTGCAGATTGTGACTGTGCCCAGGTTCTTCCTTCTTGCAGTAAGAAAGTATTTAATTTATTTTTGATTTTTACAGGGCCCCACAGTTGAGAGACTTTGAATTTTGAAAGAGACTGGCTATTTTAAAGAGACTGATTTTTATTTATTTATTTATTTATTTATTTTGCTTTGTTATTTTTGAGAGAGGGTTTCTCTGTAGCTTTGGAGCCTGTCCTGGAACTAGCTCTTGTAGACCAGGCTGGCCTTGAACTCACAGAGATCCGCCTGCCTCTGCCTCCGGAGTGCTGGGATTAAAGGCGTGCGCCACCACCACTGCCCAGCAAGAGTCTGAATTTTTAAAGTCTGGAATTTTTGAAATTTGGAATGTTATATTGTAATGTTGATATTAACATGTGATCTTGGGGAAGAACTGTTAATCCTGAGATTCTCAGGTGAAAAATCAGTTTTACCATTTTAGGCCAAACTAAAGCAAGTTTTATTAAAATGTTAAATACTGACCAAGATGGAATTTGATCTAGACCACTCCCTGGAACTATCCCAGTTGCCTGTTCCCAAGACACGTCTTGTTGGGGCTTTTATGGACAAAACTCACAGACCACCATGCTTTCCCATGAAGCTTTGTTATTTTTTAAGAACTACCACTTCCAGCATCCCAGGAAGTTGTCTTGTCTCTGGGCAGGTGGGGCTTACAAGGTTAATTTAGGGCATAACTGAACAAGAAAGGAATGATTATGGCTTAACAGTAATGAGTTTGTATGTCAAGTTGATGGGGTCCTGTTCCTCCTGCATCTGGGAACCAGGAGACGCAACCTCAACGTCCCTGTTGCCTGTGGCTTCTGCCTTGCAGAGCTGGAAGGGGAAGAGAGGGAGCCAGTGTCTCAGTCTACACTGTAGCCAACCACTGTACTCACTGGATTTGGGGAGATTTTCTTGGATAATTATTTCTTCGTTTACTGTCTACACCTTAGAGCCATTTCCAGAGACCCCTCAGCAGCTTTTCTGGGGAGCAGAAGCACAACTTTTGTCTTCCTAGCTTACGGTGCCTTTTGTTTCCTTGGCGATTCTTAACTCCTTGTTCTGCTGCTTTGGTGTTCAACCTAGGACTTAGTGTGTCTTTAAGGTACTGCCACCTCCCTTTGAGTGTGTACACCAGAGTCAGGGCTTTGAGTGTGTGCACTAGAGTGAGTCAGGACCTGTAGAGTGGCTCTTACTTACACATTGCCCTCTGGCCTCTGCTAACATGAATCCACATGTTTACACTTTGTCTTGTGTGGTTGTGAATCCACAGCATGTTGTCACTAATTTAGTTTATGGCTCTGTGAAAAGAACAAAAAGAAGAAATTTTTCATGTTTCCCCTTAGGCCTTTTCCCAGTATCCTCTGCTTCATATAGATACAGATTCCCATCTTACTATTCTGCCTAATGGACTTCTGAAAACATTTCTTGTAGTGATTGCCGTGGGCAGTGGATCCTTTTAGATCTTACGTCTTTTTCTGTCAGCATGAGTGTTGGCAGGTGGCTCTGATTAACACAAGTGTGATTTCTCTTCATGCCTCTTTATTGACTCCAATTCTTCCCCTGAGGGTCTCCCTTCCCAACCATCTTGAAGCTCTCTGCCTGTCTACTGTCCCCCTCCCTTCCTTCTCCCCCTTTTTTTTTCTTTTCTGTCTTTGCTTCTCCTCCTTCCATGAAGTTCATTTTCCCCTTTGTTGTGTACAGATGGGAAGTGAATTCCCTGAAGGACTCTGGCTGCACGGCCCTCTTCTAACCCAGTTTATACAGTTTAGAATCCTGGGGTGAGATTAGCAACTTTATTAAATCACCACCTCCTCTACCTCTTGTTAGATCTTCACACACTATTATGGACTTTCTACATAGATAATTTAATCCTGATTAGACAGTATACATTTGTTTTGGTTTTTGTTTGTCTGTTTTGTTTTTTCGAGACAGGGTTTCTCTGTAGCTTTGGAACCTGTCCTGGAACTCGCTCTTGTAGACCAGGCTGACATCAAACCCACAGAAATCCGCCTGCCTCTGCCTCCCAAGTGCTGGGATTAAAGGCGTGCATCACCACTGCCCGGCTTAGTTTTGGTTTTTATTTCCTAATTTTTACTTTGGTACTTTTGCTTGGCATGAGGAATCTAGAAGGATATTATGAAATCACATTCATGATGGCAGAGTCCTGACTGCTCCTGTCTTGGAAGGAAGCAAGTGATCGTTTGGTAGCCAGCTAGAAGCTGGGATGTGAAAGAGACTTACTGCACCGTCTCTTGTCCCACCATACACCTGTAACAGGCTTTCTTTTGGGCCACCAATTAGCTCCCAAATCATGACACAGAGACTTCTTACTAGATATGAATGTTCAGCCTTATCTTACGCTAGTCCCACTTGCTCTTATAACTTATTGCAACCTGTTTCTCTTCATCTACATTTTGCCTTGGGGCTTTTAACCTTTCTTGTATTCTGTAAGTCCTACTCCATGACTGACTGGCCCCAAGAGTCTCCCTACTCCCCTCTCCCCGTTCTCTCTTCTTCACTTTCTCTGAGCCCAGATTCTTCCTCCTACTTATTCTCTGTCCATCAGCCCCGCCTATCCCTCTACTTCCTAGCTATTGGCCATTTAGCTTTTTTTGTTTGTTTCTTTTTTTTTTTTTTTTATTTTTCGAGACAGGGTTTCTCCGTGGCTTTGGAGCCTGTCCTGGAACTAGCTCTTGTAGACCAGACTGGCCTCGAACTCACAGAGATCCACCTGCCTCTGCCTCCCAAGTGCTGGGGTTAAAGGCATGCGCCACCACCGCCCGGCTCCATTTAGCTTTTTTTTTAGACTACCAGGTGCCTTAGGCAGGCAAAGAAACACACACACACACACACATACATATATATGTTTATATATATTTATAATAATAATGAAAAATTATATATTTTTTCATTATTATTATTATTACTACTATAGATTTTCGCCTCCTCCCCTTCTCCCATTCCATTCCCCCTCCCCCCATTCCCCCTTCTTCTCTTCCCTCTCAAGACCAAAGCGCAGTCAGGGTTCCCTGCCCTGTGGGAAGTCCAAGGTCCTCCCCCCTCCATCCCGATCTAGGAAGTTGAGGATTCAAACAAATTAGGTTCCCACACAGCCAGTATATGGAGTAGAATCATAACCCAGTGCCTTTGTCCTTAGCTTCTCAGTCGGCCCTTCATGTCAGCCACATTCAGAGAGTCCGATTTGATCACATGCTCCATCAATCCCAGTCCAGCTGGCCTTGGTGAGTTCCCATTAGATCAGTCCCACTGTCACAGTGGGTGGCGCACCCCTTGCGGCCATGACTTCCTTGCTTATGTTCTCCCTCCTTCTGCTCCTCATTTGGACCTTGGGAGCTCAGTCCAGTGCTCCAAATGTGGGTCTCTGTCTCTATCTCCATCCATCGCCAGACAAAGGTTCTATGATGATAGGCAAGATATTCATCAGAGTGGCCATAGTATAGGGCCATTTCAGGCGCCCTCTCCTCAGCTGCTCAAGGAACAGGCTGGGGGCATCTCCTTGGATACCTGGGAACCCCTCCAGGGTCCAGTCTCTTGCCAACCCTCAAATGGCTCCCTTAATTAAGATATATACTTCCCTGCTCCCATATCCACTCCTCCTCCATCCCAACTGTCCCATTCCCCCAAGCTCTCCCCATCCTCCCCTTCTCACTTCTCTCTCCCCATCTCCCCTTACCCCTGTCCCACCCTCACCCCCAAGCTCTCAATTTATTCCTGAAAATCTTGTATACTTCCAATATCCAGGAGGATAACTACATGGTTTTTTTTTTTTTTTTTTTTTTTTTTTAGAGGTACACCTTCCTATTTAGCTTCTCTAGGATCATGAATTATAGGCTCAATGTCCTTTATTTATGGCTAGAATGAGTGAGTACATACCATATTCATATTTTTGGGTCTGGGTTACCTCACTCAGGATAGTGAAAGAAACACATCTTTACATTGTTACACAGATGCAGCATAAACAAATGTAGCACAGCTTTACATAGTTAAAGTAATAACCCACAACACAAACAAATGTAACAAACACACCTTTGCCAAGTTAAATAGTCGCCAGCAACTGCCCTCCTCCCAGTGATCCCTCCCAGTTAACTTATTTTTTACAAATAAATGTATGTTTTGGTAAGTTACAATCTTTCTTCCTTAGAGCTTTTGTTATTATAATATAGTTACATCTTCGAAGTTTGTTGAAGTTCTATTATCCTGAAACTCTTAAGTTACTTGTTTTGCCAGTAGGTAGATTCCAGCATACAGACTTTATAAAAGCAGTGTTGACAGTTTTGTAAATATGCAACTCACAACATAGTGTTCTTGGTATTGACTCAGAAGAAGCAGCTACCCTGGGGCTGGATTTCCTGAACGTTACAACCTCCTAGAGCCTTGGACCATATTGTTTCCACGGTGCTGGTATTGGTTTCTACTCCTGTGCTCTTTTGCCTTCATTTCCCTTTGAAATTTTTTTCTTCTTACATGTTCCAATTCAGTTTTCTGAAGCTACTATTTAAAGTAATCTTTGTGCCTGGGATGTAAATGGTAATGTACTTAAGATTCCTACTTGTCTGCAGTGCCTTTTCAAGACATACTTAGTTTGTCTGGACAAAGAATTCTAGTGGCAAAATAATTTTTCTCGTAATTGTAAAGGACTCACCTCATAACCTTCTAGTGTGGCATCCAGACTCTTGTTTTATTTTTATTTATTTACTGTTTTGTTTTGTTTTTCGAGGCAGTTTCACTGTGTAGCTCTGGCTATCCTGGAATTCATTCTGAAGACCGGGCTGGCCTCAAACTCAGAGATCCGCCTGCCTCTGCCTCTCCGAGTACTGGCATACGCCACCACCACTTGGCCCCAGAGTCTCATTATTTTGAAGATACTGTCTTTGAAAGATACCTTAAAATGTAGTTAATACTTTCACTTTTAAAATTTTCTGATGTTGGATCAAGGTTGTGTTCGTCTTTCCCTTCATTTTCAAGGTTGAATGCTTTTCCATGTAGTCTTTCTTCTCATGTGGTAAGTCAGGGACTCTAAGGTCTTAGATTTGGAGAGTGTGCTGTTGGGGAATATTATTTTAAGGTGCGTTGCTTTTGTTTATGCTGCATTTGTTTAACTCTGTGAAGCTGTGATTCTTTGCCTGTTTAAAATGCCTGATGGTCTAATAAAGAGCTGAATAGCCAATAGCAAGGCAGGAGCAAGGATAGGCGGGGCTAGCAGGCAGAGAGGATAAATAGGAGAACTCCGGGCAGAGAGGAGGGCACCAGGGGCCAGCCACCCAGCTACACAGCAAGCCACGGAGAAAGAAGCAAACAAAGGTATACAGAAATAAAGGTAAAAGCCCAGAGGCAAAAGTGTAGTTGGGATAATTTAAGAAAAGCTGGCAAGAAACAAGCCAAGCTAAGGCTGGGTGTTCATAAGTAATAAGCCAGTGTGTGATTTATTTGGGAACTGTGTGGCCGGCTCCCTAAAAAGCCAAGAGAGTAAAATATCCTACAATAGTGTGCCTCAGATAGTGCTTAAGATTAGAAAAGGGATAGGGTCAGGTCATTCTGTAGTGACAGATAGATCCTCTTTGGCTAGTTCTTGTTAATAGAAAATTTAATTTTTTTAAAACTTTTTAATTTATGGTGTGAGTGTGAGAGCACACGTGCGTAGTCGGAGGTTGATGCTGTCTTTCTGCCTTATGGATTCTGGGACCACACTCAGATCCTCAGCATTGGTGGCACGTTTACTCACTAAGCTGTTTTACCATTCGCTGCACTATTTTTTTTTCTTCAAGTGTAGAGCTGGTAAGTTACTTGCCAAGAGTTGGTTACTTGTATCCAGTGTGGCTGCATTTGGAACATCTGTGATACTTTAAAGCACCTGGCACCCAAGTCTTCTCTAAGATGTTCTCACAGCGTCTGTCTGGAATAAGGGTCCTGTTTCAGCCCTGGAAGTGGTAGACATATTCCAGGAGCTCTGAGAAAAACTCAGGGCTGAAAGCTACTGCTCTAAAATATCAAGAGTAGCATGCTGTCTTAGCCAGGTTTCTGTTGCTGTGATGAACACCATTAACAAAAACATCTTGGGGAGGAAAGGGTTTATTTCACCTTATACAGTCCATCACTGAGGAAGTCAGGGCAGGAACTCAAAATAGGAACCTAGAGGCAGAAATTGAAGCAGATACCATGGAGAAACACTCCTTACCTGCTTGTACTTCCTGGTTCAGGAGTTCGCTGTCTTATACACCGCAGTACCACCTGACCAGGGGTGGTATCACTACAGTGGGCTGAGCTACATCAGTGATCAGCCAAGAAAATGTCCCACGGGCCAATTTGATGGAGGCATTTTCTCAGTTGAGGTTCCCTTTTCTCTAGCTTTTGACAAGTTGGGTGTCAAACCAGCACACACACACTGTTCCCATGTTGTTTATGTTGTCCAGATGGGGTAGTCCATACAGCTCTAGTGTATTGTATTCTGAGGGCAGGCAGGGTTCCCCTTAGAAAACAACTTGTGACAGCCTTAGATCCAACATGTAATCCCCAAGCCTGGTCTCTCAACAGCTTCCTTTGAGACTTTGGGGGTACAGTTGTGTGAATGGAAGGTAGAAGAAGCAGGAGGTGTGGGTGTGCTTGTTATAATCTGGTGGCTGTCAGGAAGAGGAATAAGAGGAAGAGACAAGCCTTGCCGTTACCAGCCTGGTGCTGCACAGCTCCTTTCTGCTAATATTGCATCCGGATGATTGCTTTCAGGAATACGGATGGTAATGATGGTTCTGTGGCCTCAGGTCACCTAGTGATGTTTCCTCCCTTCCTTTCTTTCTCCACTACCTCTCATCTTGTAGCCCAAGATGGCATCAGCTTTGAGTAGCCAGCCCTCCGGCCTCAACCTTCTGGTATTATAGGCCTGTGCTACCATGTTTGCTTTACTCAATTTTTAGAGTATATCACCATGAGCTTACAGAGTTCCTATTTCATTCTTGGGGGCCAGGGCTGTCACGGTTTCCCACCCAATATCCAGACATCAATCTAGGTAGCATGGAATACTGGGTCACAGTGTCTTCAGGACCTTAAGCCAAGCTTAGAAGATAAGAACATTTCTGTCCTCAGGAAGCAGTTTGCCTGCTTTCTGAAAGTTTATACTTTGTACCTTCCCAGTCTGAAAGCCTGCCCTGCTGATGTTACTTCCTTTTTCTGTCCCCTGCTGTTTAGTTCATCTTGTGTTTGTTATTCTGGGTGAAGTGCAGGGTAGATGTAAGCAGCTGAGGTCAGCTGCCAAGACTCAGCTGAACCTGTTCTGTCAAGACGAACCCGAGTGTTGCCTCATCATGGCTGTTTGAGGAAGCAGAATGGCGTGAACAATTCTTAAGACAGAATTTAAATAAAAGTACTTCCTAGGGCAGAAGAGATGGCTCCATCTGTAAAGCATTTGCCTTACAATCATGAAGCCCCAAGTTTAATTCCTAGAACTTGTGTCAAAAAGCCGGATGTGGTGGCTTGTTTGGAGACAGGCAGATCCCTGGACAGCCAACTGAGCCTGTTTGGTGACATCCAGGTCTGTGAGAGACCTTGTCACACAGAAGAAGATGGTAACATCTGAGGTGATACAGTTCCAGCAGGCTCTTTCTCCCACTCACCCAACCCTAACGTCTGGAAAATCTTAATATCTTCTGGAAATTATTTCCTAGTTTTATTATCTGTAGCTTGAAGTAGAAAACTATATATAGGTTATCACAGAATGTATGTTTCAACTTCTGAAATTCTGAAATATGAATTTGTTGTTGAAACTGAATGTTCCTTGATATTCTTAAGAGGGGTTTTGCAACCTCTGTCATTGAATAGAAGGGGTATTTTGGTACTTATGTTCCTTGTCTCCACTGTAAAAACAGGTTTTGTCTTTCATAAAACACAAATGGCTTGTCACCGAGTGTCATTGTGCCGAATGCATCTATGACAAGGACATATAGAACTAAGGACCCTAGGTGGAGTGCTGGGAGGTGACATCACCTCATTGTCTGGGAAGTGAATGAGAATCCATGGCAGTTCTGTATGGCACAGTGGAATTTAGTTGGCTCTTAGGAAAGACATGTTTTCCTGTAATGTGTTAAGTAGAACATGTTACCTTCATCTTTAGCTAGCGTAAATTCGAAGGTTCTGTTTTCAGGAGTGCTGGGTTTTTTGCAGTAGGGAGGACTCATTTTTTTTTTTTTTTTTGTAACATTCTCATAACAACAGGAATGCACTTCATCATGTGACTTTACTAAGGGCAGAGTGAACCACAGCCCACTGCTCCTCTTCCAGGGGTGAGGAATGTTAATATCTCCATGGAGCTAGGTTTTTCCTGTTGGAACCATGGCAACCAGCTGCCCTTACAAAGGGACTGGCCTCCCCAAACATGGAACCCCCACGCACAAACATTTGACTTTCTTCAAGGCTGTAATATTAGAGCAAATTCCTTGTCTTTGCCAAACATAAGATTCATTGTGAGAATCTTCCAGCATTACACGAATTCAGGGATTCAGTTTTTTTTAAAATCTGACTTTCCATAAGCAACTTTTGTAGCAGAATTCTGTTAATTTCAGTGTGCTTGTGAGGCGTGTCGTCTTGTTTTTGAGGTTCTCGGGAGGGTTTTATCCTGCATGCTCGCCCTGAGCCACAGGGCTGGCTGGAGTTTCCTGGTGGTGGCAAACCTATCTCACAGTAGGGAGGCATCACGTTACCTTTCTTGGTCGTTTCTCCCCTTGCTTTTATGTATGCCTATAGTTCATCAGAATCTGGTGCCGTTGCTAACTGGTTTGGACTGGCCAAATTCTAGGTATGAACCCTGCAGAAAGATGCTGCTTTGGGTTGGATCTTAGGGACATGAGTGAACGCGGCAGCTTCCCGTGTCTTGTGTCTTGCTTCTGAGTCATAGCATTTCCCCCCCAGAGGAGGGAGTAGAGGGGAGGGAGGTGCAACTCTTTTTGTATTAACAGACCCTGTATAAGAGGCCTTTCTTATAGCGGAAAGTCGAGAGTGTCATAGTTAGCTGAAAATGCATGTTAGGGTGGTGTTCCCTCAGGACTGACAACTTTCTTCAGCTTGTCTTAACTTCAAATACCAAGGAGATTTATTATCTCCACTCTGTACACATGTGTTTTGCTTTGCGTGACTTTTTGCAGTGGCATCAAGACTTGTAACGATCTGGTTAACACGATTCAGGTGTTGGTCGTCTCTTTTCTAGGAGTTCTCGTTCCTTAAAGCCCCATTAGTGCCCTCTTCTGGACTGAACACCTTTTTATGGATCTGCCTTTGGCACCCAGGCTGAGCTCCTGTCAGCCTCAAATTTCCAACCCTTTGCAACTGTCCTTCCCATAGGGCAAAGTTGAGCCGCGTTAGCCCACCTGTCAGCCCCTCCAGAAGTGGTTTGTTCTTCCATCCGAAACACAGCTACACCCAAGTCACCAGGTGCTCTCCAGTGTTTGCCCTGCATTGTTCCATTTCTTGTTTATATCAATTACAGCACAGTTCTCTCTGTAATGCTCTCTGTGGTGATTTTATCTTCCAAACTCTTGTGTGTTTTCAGCACCAATCATTTAGTTGCCACTGTGGATTTTTCTTGTTTGCTTTGTTTTTTATATCTCGGTTGTAATATCTTTGAGGAAGAGATATATATATATATATATGTGTGTGTGTGTGTGTGTGTGTTATATAGTATATATATGCTATATATGTTATATAGTATATATGTTATATAGTTGTATATATATAGAGTGTGTATATATATGTGTACACACACACACACACACACACACATATATACACCTACACACACACTTTGATATCTATGCCGTGGGGATAAGGCAGTAAGGATCACCCACGATTCTGTGTGAGACACTGGACTCTTCCCACTAACTGTCAAAATAAGGTTTTTTTTTTTCTAATATGCATTTAGTAGCCCCAGCTGTGGGCTTTTAGGATGACTAATCACAAGTGACTAAAGTTCTGTTGGGTCTGTAGTAATTAGCGTATGCTGCAGTCAGAGCTGAATCTTCATGTTCAGGCAGTGACCTGGGCTGGGTGGACACACACTCAGGTGTCACAGACGTTAGCAGCCACTTCGCCTCACTAGGGACACAGCTAGCCATCCGTGAAGTGTTCAGATTGAGGTATTTGCCAACCAGTCCCACGTACGTAGGCTCTGTGCTGCTCCCCAAGGATATTTTACCTTTACTTTAGTATTGTTCTAGGTGCCTGTCGTCACTTATTCCTGGCATTCTCTGCTGTCACTAGTGAGCATGGGCATTACTTTCTTCTTACCTTCCTTTCATTCCTTCAAAATTATACCTGAAGTTTTTCTAGTAGTGTGAAGTAGCTTTCTTGGAGTGTAAAATATAGTTTTATGCTATTGAACGTTGAATTCTAAAAGAGCTGTTTTCTCTCTGTTTTTTCTCTAACAGTTGGATATTCTAAAAACCAAGCAATTGCACAGAGCACCGGGTCTTACCTTTGCTTTTTGGATTCAGTAAGTAGCTCCCTGTTTTGTTTACAATGGCTTTGTGTATATTGACCAAATAATGAATGTGAATTTTAGTATGGTTCTTAAAAATAAATTTGTTGACCCGTTATGATGAATCTCAGAAGTCAAGTTTAATAGGTTGTTGCTATACGCTGCCATAACAATTAACACTAGTAAGATCATTTATAAATGTGAAATGGGACCACAGAGAATATAAGCAACATTAAAATAAGCACAGTACTAGCAAGCATGGTCTTAAGAGATTAAAGGCATGGAAACAGTTCATGACAGCTAGAGCAAAACATGAAGCAGATTCATGGGTGGGGGTCAGGAGTGGACCTAGCGGTGACAGGTAGACTTACACAGAGTTTCAAATCAAAGTTATATTAAACTTTTAATTTGTAATCAGATTAAATTAGCAAGATACTTCCACAAAGTAAGTTTTCAAAATGTCAGTGTGAATTGGTACCACACTGATAGCGTGCGTGATAGTACATTTTATTCAAGGACTTAAAATGCTTGTGCTCTTGACTCCTGAGTTTATTATAACAGAAATTAGAAGCCGGTTACTGTGTGCTGAGCTCTGATGGAGAACACTAGCAGACTGTCAGAACTGTCACATTTATGGGGCATCCTTAGGAATAGGATACTTAGCTACAGTGGATGAACAGAGACTGTATACAAATTGTGCTGTGCTTAGAGACCCTGACAGACTAAAGCAAAGCAAATCAGTTTGTCTTAAACAAATACAACTTTTATATATCTAAATTATCCCATACGTTGGGTCCCTGGCTTCTTAGAAACATGTATACCAGGGCCCATGATATGTTGGCCGCTGGTTTATACAGCTGTTACAAGTTTTGTTTCTGTGTCTCATTAGTTACTGCAGGTACATGGAGGTAGGAAGGTCACATAGACCAGGAGAAAAACCTCCCTTTTATGCAAGGGACAGGAGGAGAACTGACCCACAGGGTTACCTTGGGAGGTCTGACATTTTGAAGTCAGAGTTCTGCATAATGTTATCTTTATTGTATTTAGACATCACGCTTGTAACTTGTTGAAGGCAGATGTTGCCAGTTGGACAAGGAAGTGTCTCTGTGATTTTTGTATTTGACCTGTCTCTTTTAGGGTGAGGTTATTTATAAAACAGCTTTGGTATTAGTCATGCAGAACCCACTTCAACTTTAGGAAGCAAGTGGCGACTGTCACTGTCTTTGGCCCAGTGCATGTATCTGGCAGACAAGGATCCATGTGGGCTGCTGCTCTACTGAGCTTTACCCTCAAGTTTTTGCCTCCACCTTCAGGTGCTTAGTTGTTCCCTTAAGCTGAAAACAGCAATCTGTTCATTCTGAGCTCTGGAAGTCATGACAGACAAGGAGGGGAGGGAAAACAGGGACCTGAGGAGTCTCATAGCTCACATTTGTCTCTTTGGTTAGTTTTCTCTTGCCTTATAGCTAGCTCTGTGCAGGGAACTACAAATTTTCATGTGAGTGTGTCTATAATTTAGGTGGATTCGTGTTATTTTAAAACAGGAGTTACACTAGACAGTGGTGACATATGCCTTTAATCCTAGCACTTGGGAACTCCCCATTTGTGTAGCCAAGTAGCATGGCATCTGAATTGGCCCTCTTCTTGAGGGGCATGAGCTCATAGCCCAGGATCCATGCTACTCCAGATAAGGACTGCATTGGATGGTAAATCCTAGCAGAGATCTTCAGAGTTGCAGGGCTGCAGAGATACAGAGCTGAAGACAGAGCTTCTTCATCTTCCTCAAGGTTCTTTGGATGGAACGAACTGAAAAAGATGAAGTAGGACCACAGATATGTGACTGATCGTAGCAATGGGGGAAGCCCAGCACACACGCGGTCACATCCAGCCTAAAGTGATCCCAGGTTTATATGCTGTTGCTGTATGGGAGGCTAGGGAGTGTGTGTAGTTTGAGAGGAAGGGAAGTAACATGTAGGAGAGCTTCTGGTTTGAGGAATAGTCACTGGGCCAGTGCATATTGCTTGGCCCACGGAATAGCCGTGGATTGCCTGTGATTTGCTGTGCCACTATCTGTCTGGTATGCCGACATCCCGTGGCTTCTCCATCAGAAAAGTTTTATTTGGAATCCTCTGGGAAGGAACCACAGGGGCTGGAGTTGGACAGACAGGAAGGACCTCTGCAGAGAAACTGAACCACATGGGGAGGAAGCCAGCTGTCGGTCAGACTCACTTTCTAAGTCTCCATTGTGTCAGGGCCTGAGAGCACTGATAAGGAGAAACCTAACAGGTCGGAGTGCCGTGGGTTTACAAGCCCTTTGGCATATGTAAATCGCCACGTTTTCAGAACAGGCTCAGGAGGTGGCTGGGATTGTACGTTAGTCCTCCATAGTTCAGTCCACAAGGTGACGTCTGACCAGGAAGTTTCTAAGTTTTCACATCCCATCCAAACGCCAAACACAGGCAGACTTAAAGTGTGTGTGTGTTCTCAGTGGCATTTGTTGGTGTCCCCAACTCAGACTTCACAGGAAGCCTGTCTATCATTTCTTCTCAGTTCTCTTGACTGGCAGGCTTTCACCAGCTATTTTCACGTCAGAATGCAATACCATTTCAGTCCTTACTTAATGCTTCTTTAAAATTTGTGTGTGTGTGTGTGTGTGTGTGTGTGTGTGTGTGTATGTATCATGTGTATAGTTGCCCAAGGAGGCCAAAAGAGGATATTGGGTCCTGAGGAGCTGGAGTTACAGGTGGCTGTAAGCCATTTGATATGTTGGTGCTGGAAACTGAACTCCAGTTTTTAGAAACACAGAAAGAGCACCTGACCATCTCTCCAGGCCCATAAATACTCATTCTATGAGGCTTCCAATTTCTTCTCTTCAGGCTGCCCCATCATTCCATAGTGATGATTCCCTGTTCATAATTGTGGAATTTGAGCCCCTCTGGGAATTCTGTGCATATCCAGGAATGCCAGTAATGATGTTTCAAATAATCTTCTCACTGAGAAGTCCAGGTAATATTCCTTGGCATGAGCCCGGAGATGAATGCACTCTGCTTTCACTGTTGGTGCTGACAGCATCTTGGATTTGGCCTGTTAAGAATCTCTCCTTTATAGTCCAAGTGCCAGCTGATTCTTATTAACCCATCAGAGTGGTCCTGCCCACAGAGGGAGTAGGAGCCAGCAGGTCAAGTTTGACTTCCATGAAGGGGAAACCATCCCCTGCAGTAACACTTCTGACTCTTTATTGAAGTTCTCCTTTGCTTTCATTTAAAACAAAACAAAACAAAACTTTCTATTCTCTAGTCTCTGGGCTACCTTCTTTTTCTGGTGGCTTCAGGAAAAAAAAAAAAAAAAACCTTTATATTACTGGTCACCGTGGTCTGTAAAGTTTAGTACCTGCTTCTCTGTTAACTCTTTGGATTGAATCTCTGTTCATCTTCCTTAGCTTCTCAGCCATTTGGCCAGGCCGGTGAGTGTATTAATTCCATTCTCTCTTTGCTCTTATTGTAGTTGTTGACTCTTAACAGCAGAAGTAGTAGAAATCATATTTGAATATTCTTTAGGCTCTTGAGAGCCAAGCAGTACTGACCATTTGTGCTTTTTGTATAGATCCCTGAACTTTAAAATTAGTCTTGGTTAATTCCATGTGTATTAGGAAGAAACCAGAAGTTGAACAGTGAAGTTGTGTGTGTGTGTCTGTGTGTATGTGTGGTCATGCATATGTGTGTGTGCAAGAGAAGGGGATGGGAGAATTGGTCTCAGTCCACTGATAAAAGTGCTCCTCTCTCTCTCTCTCTCAGATCCACCTTCACAGACATAAGCATCTTGCCACTTTTCCGGGCAGCCTTTAGGCCAGTCAAGTTTAAGACATAGAATTAATCGTCACGTGTGTGTCCACTCTTTGCTAACCTGGCACGCAAACACCTCTCCTTCCACAACACCTGTGTCCAGCCAGAGTTAGGTGGTTCTGTAATACACTGTGCTGCTTTGCAGCTTATGACTGAACACACAATCTCTTCATCAGAGAGTCCTAGTCTTCAACTGATAACCCAAAACTGAAATAGGGGAACAAGAGAGGAAGGAAACAAAGATGTTTACCTGATATGTTTATAACAAAATAAGGTGGAAATGTATTAGAACTTTGATAGCCTCATTTCTGTAATTGGTCACATGGTCATAGTTATTATAATGGCTCCCAAAGTCCATGTAGTTGGGAATGCAATCAGAGCTGCTCGGATCAGTAAATCCAGGACAAAAGAACAAATACGATATCACTTCACATACTTAAATTCAACCCTAGGAAAGTTGACCTCGTTATTCATTAAGTTGCACATATAATGAAAAAAATAAGGAAAAGAAAGGACAGTGGAGCCCCAAAAGCTCAAACCGAGGTCACTCGGAACAGGAAGTTGCTGGAAGCAGCATCAAAGCAGATCCCCAAAGTGTTGGCAATAGGCAGTTCTTTCTGTCTCCATCCATAATTCTCTGTCTCATATTCGTTTATAAAGCCCCTCAGTGGAGTTGGTTCTTTACCTGGAAGGTGACTAACACCTTTATTCTGGAAACAGTCTGGGCCATTTGTCATGCTACTTGGATCGTGCTGTTGTGATTTCTTATTAGCCTTAATCACAGAACACGATCAAACCAAGAGACTCTTTAAGAAATTTCCTGCACTCTATACTTCCTAGTCCTTTGTAGAGAAGTCATCTGCTTCTCCCAGGAGTCTGGGTCAGCCATCTTGACATACACCCTAACTCCTTTCTTTATCTGTTTATGGGCATAAGAAGTCCAGAGTAGCAAGTGGCCCCTTAATTTCTGGTCCAGTTATTGTAGCATTATTTTATAAATACTTCCCCTGTCACCTACTCCCACACCTTTTTTTTTGTTTGTTTTTTGAGACAGGGTTTCTCTGCAGCTTTAGAGCCTGTCCTGGAGCTAGCTCTTGTAGACCAGGCTGGTCTTGAACTCACAGAGATCCGCCTGCCTCTGCCTCCCGAGTGCTGGGATTAAAGGCGTGCGCCACCACCCACACTCTTTTAAATATTTAAATCTTTGTTGATTATTTTTCTTCTGAAAATACCTTATTTTACTATGAAGTGAAACATTCCTGCAGGAAGATGCACAAAATCTTATATTGTGGAACATATATAAGGAGCTTCCTATCACAAGCACCTTAGGAATCAGCTATGATGTTGCTTCCTGTCGCACAAATTCTAACTGTTCTTAATAGTAAAAACCCGGAGTCAGATATTGGGCGAATGCTGAAAGATCACAGAAGGAAAGGAGCCAGCCACTAGAGAGACCTTTTACTTCTACCAAATCCTCGGACCAGAGTGGACAAGATCCTGTCTCCACCAATCCTCAGACTGCATGTATTGAGCTCCTGTCTTCTCCGACTTTATATTCCTCTCTCCAACTTCCTAGTGCTAGGATTAAAGACTGTGACTCCCAAGTACTGGGATTAAAGGTGTGAGCCATCACCTGGCTCTGTTTCTCTTTTAGACTGGATCAGTGTTGTGTAGCCCAGGGTGGCCTTGAGCTCGCCGAGATCCGTCTGCCTCTGCATTCCAAGTGCTGGGATTAAAGTGTGTGCCACCACTGTCTGGCCTCTATGGCTAACTAGTGGCTTAGCTCCACACTCTGATCTTCGGGCACATTTTGCTAGATCACAAATAAAATATCACCACAGCTTCCAGCAACTTCCTGTTCCAAGTGACCTCAGTGGGCTTTTGGGGCTCCATAGGCCTTTCTTTCTTTCTTTTTTTTTTATTATGTGTGCACTTAATAAGTAATGCGGTCCACTTTCCTAGGGTTTGAATTTAAGTATGTGAAGTGACACCGTATCCGTTCTTTTGTCCTGGATTTGCTGATCGGCACAGCTGTGACTGCATTCCCCACTGAGCGATCTTTGAGAACAATATTGGATGTAGTTTGTTTCTCTATTTGATATTTATTGACTTGGATATTTATGCCTGGAAAGTGCTGTCCAAATCTAAGTTGGGTAGAGGACCTTTTCTACACACATGGTAACAGTGCTAAGTCTTAGGAAATCTGTACCTTGTTCTTCATCCTGAGCTACACTTCGGCTGACAGAATTCTTTTTCCCACCCATCACATAGTTGCTTTTCCTTGATGACCACCCGTTACATAGTTGCTTTTCCTTGATGACCACCAGTCACATAGTTGCTTTTTCTTGATGACCACCCGTTACATAGTTGCTTTTCCTTGATGACCACCAGTCACATAGTTGCTTTTTCTTGATGACCACCCGTTACATAGTTGCTTTTTCTTGATGACCACCCGTTACATAGTTGCTTTTCCTTGATGACCACCAGTCACATAGTTGCTTTTTCTTGATGACCACCTGTTACATAGTTGCTTTTCCTTGATGACCACCCGTTACATAGTTGCTTTTCCTTGATGACCACCCGTTACATAGTTGCTTTTCCTTGATGACCACCAGTCACATAGTTGCTTTTCCTTGATGACCCAAGAGCTTGGTTTATGAACATCTGAGTTGCCTACGCTGTTGTGTTCTTGGACTGTGTGCCTTTCTTACTACGTTGGAGTTGCTTTATATTAATATAAAACGTGCTCTTTACACAGGATGATGTCATGATGCCCCAGAGAGTGAGGCTGCAATATGAAGCCGCCGTGCAGCACCCAACGAGTGTGAGTACAGCACCTTTTCTGTGTTGTCGCCATCTTTAATGAAATGCTAGCCTTTTCATTTTAGAGATTTTATTCCTTGGGATTAGAAAGACTATTTATAGTCAGTCAAATTGGGGAGATTTGTGACTGCCATGTTTCTGAGCCTTTAAGGGTTTAAACGTGCTACACTAGTGGCAATAAGAGTAGAAACCAGAGGCAAAACTACCTTGCTGGCTATAGAAGTCTAAGGTGTTCTTTTGAGAGAACGCCACTAAGTGAGATCAGAATTCTTATTTTCATCAAAGAAAAGAATTTCTGGGACTAGAGAGATGGCTCAGAGGTTAAGCGCACTGGCTACTCTTCCAGAGGACCTGAGTTCAATTCCCAGCAACCACATGGTGGCTCACAGCCATCTATAATGAGATCTAGTGCGTTTTTCCGACATGTAGGCAGACATGCCAACAGCACATTGTATGCATAATAAATCTAAAAGAATCAGTTTGAAAAAACAAAACATAAAAAAAAAACCTTCAGGACAAGTCACTGTGAAGTAGAGTGGAGTTTATTAGAAGGAATTTTTAACATAGATTTAAGCAGAGTATTAATAGACAAGTATTTAGGAAAAGATACCATATCCTCAAGTACGGACGTAGACTTCTCAAGAGAGTCATTTAAGGATCTTATCAGTAGCTATACATAGCCGGGCAGTGGTGGCGCATGTCTTTAATCCCAGCACTCGGGAGGCAGAGGCAGGTGAATCTGAGTTCGAGGCCAGCCTGGTCTACAGAGTGAGTTCTATCAAGGACAGCCACGGCTATGTAGAGAACCCTGTCTTGAAAAGCAAAATCACTATACATATAATTTTGACTTCCGAAGCTACATTGTTTAAAGAATACTAAATTTTTTTTTCTTTGCTCTTTTCTTTCTTTTATAAATGAGATCAGGGAGGGTAGTTCCTGAGGTATGTTGGATAGGATTAAAGGGTAATAAGGTAAAACCATAGGTCAGAAGAGTTGAAGGAATCTTTTAAATATTAGGTTACAGGGAGTTAGACTTTGTTTTTACTGTAAACAAAGTTTACACTCTTGTGAGAGTCTCAGAAAATTGACGTTTTATAGCTGGAGAAGGAGTAGGCCAAGTGCAACAGGGTCATACATGCTTAGGCCTCAAGCATGATCTGTTATCATGTTATAATACTCTTACTTGAAATATCTCTATATAAAAACAAATTGTTCCTATGTAGTGAACCTCCACAGGAGATTTTTATGAAATTATACTGGAATTCTTGACTCTCAGCTAGAGAAAGACTTCAAGCAAAATCTTCCTAAGCAAAGGGCTCCTTTCTATGTCCTTTTGATGTTCATTGTCTATCCTGTTACCATTTTGGGAAGCCCTTGTCACTTTGAAACAGAAAAGATAGATTCTTTCTTCCTCCCCTCCTCCCCTCCTCCCCTCCTCCCCTCCTCCTCTCCGTCCCTCTCTCTATTGCTTGCTTTATGATGCAGTGGTATCCTCTGCCATGTAGCCACTCAGCCAGGACAGGGTGTTGCTTCCCACCAGGGAGTTCAACTCCATGTAAAGTCAAGTTGGACTACAGTGGCCTTTATTTCCATGTAACACTGGCCCATTCAGAGGGGAAAGCTCACTAAACAACCTTCCCAAAGGATACTTTGAGGCATTCTGATGAGGGCAACTTTTACCATTAGGGCAACTGGTTATCCTCCAACAGGCGTTGCTGCGTGAACTCTGAATGTAGCTCACACACCGTATGCTTTTACTAAGATGGCACCTTTTACTTATTTCTCCCCTCCCCTCCCTTTGATCCTGATACACAAACACAGACCTCAGGCCCCACTCCTGGAGTAGGGAGTTCCCCATTCTATTTGTTTTGGCAGGGTTTCTCTGTGTAACAGCCCTAACTGTCCTGGAACTTGCTCTGTAGACCAGGCTGGCCTTGAACTCACAAAGATCCACCTGCATCTGCCTCCTGAGTGCTGGGATTAAAGGCATGTGCCGCCACCACCCAGCTGTCCCTATCCTATTTCAAGTCAGAGGCTGAAGACTTACGTGCCCTGAGCTGGGATTGCTGATGCTGTGAAGAACACCAGTAAAATAAGAGGACATGCCTTGGTTGCTCTTGAGAGGTCTCTGGCAGAGGATAGTACCTTTATATCCCCTGAGGCAGCTGATTCTTGGGGGGTGGGAGTTGTTCCAGGTAGGTATGTGCCCATATCAGTCCCTATTACTCTGCCTGCCTCACCTGTCTTTCCAAGCCCGTCCTACCCAACCTACCTTTGAGGCTGCTTCTGACTCTTTAGCCACTTCTGTCTGCATAGAGGGTAGATGTTGAGATGTTGAGCTTTGCCCTGGGAGATCTCAGAACCACTTCTAGTAAAGCTTTAATGCAGGGGCACGAGCTACTCTGCCCATGTAGGCAGTAGAGTGTGAGCACGGATGGAAATACAAACGATGTGCACTGCCCTCCTTGGAGCAGAGGGCATCAATGTAGCCACCTTCACCGTGATTATTGAAGGTTCTGGGGGACTCAGTTCCACAGGGTGTGTGCAGGACTTCTGTGCAGTATGTTTCAGTGAGAGAAAGGAAGATCTGTAGCTTTCATTGTGTCCCGAAAGGGTCATGAGTAAACAGAGCTGAAGAACCACAAATCACAGTGTTCAGTGACCACAGACTCTAGAAGTCGCTTTTCTAAAGTTCAAAAGCATAGAATATTCCATCTGCCCCCCTTTCTAATTGGGAAAGATGTCGGAAGATGACCAGCAGTGTCTGGCAGCGTGCG